>NC_142171.1:23905606-24047575 GCF_029865625.1 Vigna umbellata
TCAATTTTTGTTAGTGAACCATATTAGATAAAACCAACTTTCCTTGATTTTCAAATGAACCTTGATTTTAATTTCTTAATCATAATAAAAATTTGAAAAATTATTATTATTTTTGTTTTGACTTTGAAAGGGAAATTAGAATCAATTATGAAAGAATGGAATCTAGTCTAAACATGTATTAAATATATGATAGATCCAGACTTTGTGAACGGAAAATTACTTTATTATTTTCAGATTAGTTAATTCTAATGATTTTTTAAAGAGAATAAATTTCAGTTTTAAAAATATCATGGAAGGCAATTTTTAACATCTATTATGAGGTTCTTCTTCCTCATTTTTTTCAACTTTTATTCTAAGACTTGGACGCAACAACTTCAAGAAAAGTTTATGCTTCTGATGAGCAAAATGTAAAAGGAGAGGGAACTCGATAAATTAACTTTGGTGTAAAACTTTATCTTATATCATCATTTTTTCTTGCAACATCATTTTCTTAGATTAACTTAAACTTAACTCTCTACTTTAATATCATAATCCATCCTAACAATATTGATTAGATATAATATGTTACTTTAATATCATAATCCCTCCTAACAATATTTATTAGATATAATATGTTACTTTCATATTATATTCGCATACACGAATATCATAATGCATAAGTGCGACGACAGAGGTTTTGTTAAATGACAGGCTATTTTCTTTAGTATATACGCGCAGTTTGTGCTGTTCTTTTTTAAATAATTACAGATAAATGATTTTATCAGTAATGTTTTTACTTACTTTGATTGTAAGTTGTAAGTTTGAGTTTGTATTATGTTCCTTAAAATATATATATTTTTTATAAATGCATTTTTAGTCTAAATAATATTACTCGGTTTCTCTTTTATCCCTATTCTCGTAAAAAAAACATTGAAGGTTAGAAAGGAATGAATGAAAGAGTTATAAATTAAGATGAAGTTTCTGAAAATGAATATAGGTATGTAATTTGATCAATTATAAACTATTTTTTAATTCGTATCAAATATAATTTTTATATAAAATTAAATTTAGTTACGTATTATTAAGTATTGTTGGTTAAATAGATTACTGTTTTCAAATACAGTAATCGAGTTAGGTTACGTGTTAGGTTAGTTTCTCTTTTCTGTTATTTTCCCTTCCCCTTCAGAACTCTATAAATAGAGTTTTCCCCCTCAACATACCTCTATGTAAGAATGTACATTTTTCAAGCAATAACATCAAATATTCTTTTCTTCTAAAGAGTAAACAGGGATCTCTTTCACTAACCTTTTATCGTGCCTTTCTCCTTCTTCTTTTCGGTCTTCTCTTCCATCGTCTCCGGTGAAGGCAGCTGCTTGCTCCGACGACGGGTTTCCATGGAAGCCCTAGAACCTTCCTTTCCATTCACGAGATGCGTCCTACGTTGCCAGCCACCCACCATCTGATCACGAGGCATCTTCTAATGCAAGTGTAGTTTTGCGTTTTGGTATTAGTGGGTGCGTTTTGGGTTAAAGGCCATTGGGCCCGTTCTTTACAAGCCTGGCCCATTCTCTTTATGGTATCAAGAACAGAAACCATACCCACCTCACTTCCGCTGCCCAGGTTTCGTTCTTTGATGATTCTTGCATAGTTTCTTGCACTATTTCTTGTTTCCTTCTACCATGGATACCACAGACCAATCTGCCAGCCCTTTCTACTTACACCCAGGGGAGAATCCAGGATTAACCCTCATCTCTCAAGTCCTGGGTGAGAATAATTACTCCTCTTGGAGCAGAAGCATGAGAAGAGCACTCCTATCCAAAAACAAGATCAAATTTATTGATGGGTCTATCAAGAAACCCAAGAAAAATGAAGCTTTGTTTGATGCATGGGAAAGATGCAACATGATGGTACTTTATTTTAAAATCTCTGATCTTCTCCAAGACATCCATTCAATCAAACAAGGGGAAAGAATTGTTAATCAATTCTTTACTGACTTAAAAATCCTCTGGGAAGAATTGGAATATCTTAGACCCATACCAAACTGTACCTGCGAAATACCTTGCAGTTGTGAACTCTCAAAAACTTCTCTGAAATACAGAGAAGTAGAGCACGTTATATGTTTTTTAAAAGGGTTAAATGACACTTATAATATTGTCCGGACCCAGATTCTGTTGATGGAACCTCTACCAAACATCAATCGTGTTTTCTCTCTCATTATGCAACAAGAGAGACAAGAAAGGTCTGAATCTGGCACTGCAAGCCATAATCACTATACTGAAACCAGTAGAGTCATAGCCAATGTTGCTAACAAGAACAGCAGTTGGAAACCAGACCAGACCTGGAAAAATCAAGGTCGTGGTGTTGGGTCACATGGTCTGGGAAGAGGCAGAGGAAAGAATCCTAATTACGGGAAACAGTGCTCTTACTACAACAAGATGAATCACACTATGGATGAGTGCTACTCCAAGCATGGTTTTCCACCTTGGTACAAAAAGAATGACAACAATCCAGAGAAGAGAAGTGGCTGGAATTCTACTAATGTCTGCCAAAGCAGTTCTGGACCAGATAGTACTCATTAGGGAGACACCAGCACTACTTTCAACAAACTCACCCCAGAACAAATTGAAAAACTCCTAAAAATGATTGAGAAAGCTGATGAACCTACACATAAGATCAATCAGATGCAGAGGAATGACAAGGAGGACAAACCAGGTACTCTCTCTTGGATTATTGACACTGGGGCCACTGATCATGTGACCCATGAGAAAAGGAATTTTGTTACCTTCTACAAGATTAAACCCATTACTATTAAATTGCCTAATAATTCTGTTATCACTACCAAACATGCAGGAACTGTTCAATTTTCTAGAAACTTTGTGATTTTTAATGTGTTTTATATCCCTGATTTTTCTTTCAACTTAATCTCTGTTCAAAGTCTTATAAAAGACTTGAATTGTAGCCTAATTTTTTCTTCTGAGGTTTGTTAGATAAGGGAGAATTCTACATTGAAGATGATTGGGTGTGCTAACTCTTACAAGGGTCTCTACTACTTACAAATCCTTCCAAATTCTGATCAGGACCTTGTTCCAAAATCTGTTTTTTCTTTTAAACATGTTGATATAAATCTATGGCACTATAGACTAGGCCATCCTGGATACAAGGCTGTCAAACGAATTTGTGAACATTTTTCCTATGTCAAAATGAATGCTGATACAGTTTGTGATGTTTGCCACTATGCTAAGCAACATAAATTGCCTTTCCCTATAAGCAATTCTCTATCTACTGAATGTTTTGAGATGATTCACTGTGATATATGGGGTCCTTATTCTATTTCTTCTGTTCATGGACATAAATACTTTCTTACTATTGTTGATAATTATAGCCGACATACATGGATTTTTTTGATGAACAATAAGGGCCAAACTAGAGACTTATTACAGAATTTTATTGTTAAGATTAAGAATCAGTTTGGTAAAATTATTAAAACTGTTAGAACTGATAATGGACCTGAGTTCAACTGTGCCAACTTCTATAACTTGCATGGTATTAGTCATCAAACTAGTTGTGTTGAGACCCCTAAGCAGAATTCAGTTATTGAACGTAAGCACCAACACATTTTAAATGTCACCCGTAGCCTTATGTTCCAATCCAGTATACCTAATGCCTATTGGTCCTATGTTGTTAGCCATGTTGTCTACCTAATAAACAGATTGCCTACTCCCATTCTTAACAACAAAACCCCCCATGATCGTATCTACGATGTTCCCCCCACTTATTTAGATTTAAAAACTTTTGGATGCCTCTGTTTTGCTTCCACCCTTGCAACTGGCAGGAGCAAACTTGACCCAAGAGCAAGGAAAGGAATTTTCCTTGGATACAAAAGTGGAGTCAAGGGTTATATTGTCCTTGACATCAACACTAGAGAGCTGTTTATAAGTAGGAACGTTATTTTTTATGAAGATATTTTTCCTTGGAAGAATCAGCAGAACAACACAGGAGTGGATGGTGAAGAAGCTAATCGAATTACCTTTCTCAATGATTCCTTAGGCAATTCTGCCTCTAATAATGATGAAAGGTTTGCAGAATAAGAAATACAGCATGACATTGTCAAAGAGAATAGCATTGATAATGAGATTGATAACGATGAAGGGGATCACGGATATAGGAGATCTGACAGGATCAGAAAGCCTCCAAGATATCTAGATGACTACATCCACCAGGTTAATCAATCCTTGTTTGTGAAAAATAAGTTTACAACCCCTTACCCCATTTCTGATCTATTATGTTGTGATTCTCTGACAGAAAAGCATTCAAGATATACCATGGCTATCACTGCTAACAATGAGCCCCACTCTTACAATGAGGCCAAAGATGTGAGTGAATGGGCAGAGGCAATGCACCAGGAAATAAAAGCCTTGCAGGATAACAACACGTGGTTTCTAACACAGCTTCCTCAAGGGAAAACTGCCATTGGGTGCAGATGGGTATACAAGATTAAATGCAAGGCTGATGGCACCATAGAAAGGTACAAGGCCCGCCTAGTTGCTAAGGGTTACACCCAGCAAGAAGGGATAGATTATTTAGACACCTTCTCTCCCGTTGCCAAGCTAACTACCGTTAGATTACTAATTGCGCTAGCAGCTTCTAAAAACTGGTTTTTACATCAACTGGATGTGAATAATGCCTTCCTGCATGGAGACTTAAATGAGGAAGTCTACATGGAGCCACCTCCTGGTCTTAATATTCATAAGGAAGGCCAAGTCTGCAAACTCACTAAGTCATTATATGGCCTAAAGCAAGCTAGTAGACAATGGTTTGAAAAGTTGTCCACTTTTCTTACCTGTGTTAGCTATATACAGTCAAAAAGTGATCATTCTCTCTTTATCAAAGGGACACCTATTGGTTTCACAGCCCTACTTGTTTATGTTGATGACATCATATTAGCAGGGAATTCTATGACATAAATCAATCACATAAAGAGCCTTTTGCATAACAGGTTCCAAGTAAAGGATCTAGGAGAACTCAAATATTTCCTAGGATTGGAGGTGGCAAGGTCCCATAAAGGAATTCATTTGTCTCAAAGAAAATATGCCTTAGACATACTTGAGGAGACGGGAATGTAGAGTTGCAAGCCCTGTTCAACCCCTTTTTTGAGTGACACGAGCACCCTATACAAAAATGACAGCTATTTGAAAGATCCAACCTCATACCGAAGATTAATAGGGAAGTTGCTCTATCTCACTAACACTAGACCTGATTTGTGTTTCTCTATTAATTTATTGAGTCAATTTATGCAATCTCCAACTGACTACCATTATCGGGCTATTCAACATGTTCTCAGGTACATCAAGTCTAAACCCTCAGAAGGACTATTATTCCCAGCTGACTCTCCCATACAGCTAAAGGCCTTCAGTGATTCAGATTGGGCCACTTGCCCCAACAGTAGGAGGTCCACTACAGGTTTTTGCGTCTTCCTTGGGTCATCACTCATCTCTTGGAAATCAAAAAAACAGAGCACTGTTTCCAAATCCTCCACTGAGGCTGAATATCGTGCTTTGGCAGCCACTACTTGTGAGCTACAGTGGATACACTATCTCTTAGAGGACTTACAGATCAAGGAAGCTGGGATTCAAGCCCTATACTGTGACAAGAAATCTGCCCGACATATAGCTCATAATCAGAGCTTTCACGAAAGAACCAAGCATATAGAGCTCGACTGCCATGTTGTTCGTGAAAAGGTGCAAGCTAATCTTCTACATCTTCTCCCCATTCGCTCAGATGAACAACTAGCGGACATATTTACCAAGTTTCCTCACCGTGTTCGGTTCAAATCTATTGTTCCCAAGCTTGGACTGGCAACTATACACCATCCAGCTTGAGGGGAGGCTATTAAGTATTGTTGGTTAAATAGATTACTGTTTTCAAATACAGTAATCGAGTTAGGTTACGTGTTAGGTTAGTTTCTCTTTTCTGTTATTTTCCCTTCCCCTTCAGAACTCTATAAATAGAGTTTTCCCCCTCAACATACCTCTCTGTAAGAACGTACATTTTTCAAGCAATAACATCAGATATTCTTTTCTTCTAAAGAGTAAACAGGGATCTCTTTCACTAACCTTTAATCGTGTCTTTCTCCTTCTTCTTTTCGGTCTTCTCTTCCATCGTCTCCGGTGAAGGTAGTTGCTTGCTCCGACGATGGGTTTCCCTGGAAGCCCTAGAACCTTCCTTTCCATTCACGAGATGCGTCCTACATTGCCAGCCACCCACCATCTGATCGCAAGGCATCTTCTAATGCAAGTGTAGTTTTGCGTTTTGGTATTAGTGGGTGCGTTTTGGGTTAAAGGCCATTGGGCCCGTTCTTTACAAGTCTGGCCCGTTCTCTTTACGTATTTTACCATTCATCTTATCATTTATAAATTTTGATTTTAAACTTTTGTGTAAAAACCAAGAAAATAATTAAAAGTAGATTTATTATTAAAAGTCATTCTATAAGTAGATTTTTTTTTATTAATTGATTTTTTTTATAAGAATCACTATCTCTTTGAAACTTTCTCCTAAATCCTTTCTTTGTTTTCTCTCTATAACTTTGATTCTATTATTCATCTCTTTAAAAATCGAAATACACCATATGACTCTTGGTATTGAGGTCTACACGATCATAACTAATCATAGTATGAACAAGGTAAGTTCAACTTTTACTCTTCTTTTGAGTCTTGTTAGTAAATTTCTTACATGTGTGGTGGTGTAGCATGTGATGTTAAAGAGCTCAAGGTGAATATTTGTTCGGTTATTATTGTAAGGGTGTGTTTTGATCGTTGATAAGAGATTTTAGTGAGTAGCTAGAGCAACCTATGTAAGGTAGAGCATGTGTAAAACACCTTATAAGTTTAAAGGGTTTATCTAGGTAGGAAAAGTTAGATTAATAGTACTACTCTTTGAGTTAGAAATAATTAGAGATTTACCTCACTTAGGTATATGGATAGACAGTTTGGCATGTTAGGTTAAAAGCTATAAATTTGTAATTGAAGTGCTAATGTTATGTTATTTGGATAATGATGGGATTTCTCTATAAAATAACAAATTGATCAAAGTGGTGCTTCCTTGTTAAATAGAATTATATTGCATTCAAATGAAATTTATTAAGTGGTGAATAGTTCAAGAAGAGTTAAATTGATCAATCAAATATTATAGAGAAACTTAACTTTTGTGTTGCAACATTGGGTGTCCTTGTCTGCTAGGCACCAACCAAATAGTGTCTCACTATCTCAATTGTGTTCCGCAAAACTTTAGTATCGCTAGACACAAAAAAAGACTATGAGCTTTGATGTATGTCATTCTACTCTTTATTTCTTGATCTAAGAACATTTTCTAAGCTAATAATGACTATCTTTATAAATCATGCATTTAGAATATTTTAATAAAAAAACAAAGCATAATTCAATTTTACTAAATTTGTTGCATTTTTCATAATTTTAGCATTGAGGTATACCTTCATCTCCACATGGATTATTTAACATCGGCCTAATTGATGGAAATCAAGACCCAATCTTGTGTAGCTCATTATAAAAATCAAGACCCAATCTTGTGTAGCTCATTAGAGATGTGGTCGACAATTGAAAGAGGCAACATAAGAAGATTAATAATCAATCAAATTAATTATTGGAAGCAAATTTAACTAAATTAAAAGCCTCAAAATTTCAAAAATTAAATGTAATATATTTCATGATCATTCAAATTAGAAAAAAATTGAATTGCATCAATCAATATTATTTCATTGGAATTAATTCCAAGATTTGTTTATGTAATAACATTCTTGGTTAGTCCTGCATAAACAGAGACTTGGAAACAAAACACAATGTACACAAAAATCAGGAAAAAAAACTTCCCTTCTTTCTCCTTTATTTTCTTATAATTTTGAGTTTCAGCTTTAGTTTGAGTCAAATAACAGAGTTTATGCAAATTCTGAGTTAGTTCTCTAATATATTTCACATTTTTTATTTAAACTTCTAATTTTATATTATCCAAGTTGCTTTATTCATCCATGCTCTCGATCTAATTTCTTTTAGCTACTTGTTTAGCTATCTTATTTAAACTAAGTACTTGATTTATTTTTATTTTTTTACCTTTTATTTCATAATTGCATCCATAATTTTATTTTATTAAATTATAGTTTCCCATATTCACTCACAAATCACTTTTATACCCACATCATTCACAATCACCTTTGATACATTGTAATCATTCTAGAATCTACATCTAATTTATTTGTTTTCTTTTTGTTTATTTAATATTGCATTCACTTTTTAGTTAATAGTTTCAACATTAGTTATGCATGCATTCAATTTTCTCATAATTGGATTTCATTAAATTTTCAACTTAAATTTAAGTTTATATTTGTTTTGTCAAATTTTTAGGTGTTCATTCAAATATTTATAGGCATATTTATCTATTTATGGTTCTTGGTTTCAATATAATTGAACATTTTAGAATTTAGTATTTTCATTCAATTTATCATAATCATTATAAATTTGATGCATTTTGTAAGAATCTATAAAATAGAGTATTACAATAGATAGGTGTTTTAAAATAATGAGATTGAGTATTTTATTTTAAAATAATTCAATAGTATAAATTAAAATTTCTTAAACTAGTCCAATTACTTAAAACACAAATCATCTCTCTAAAACTCTGTCTTCGAGTTCTCTCTCATTTCTCTCTACCTTTTCTAACTCCTCAATCATCATTTTTGACGACCAGGAGGTGCCTAAACGACCGCAACCCCATGAGGACTACGTTTCTATCTGATCAATTTCTTCTATAGGGCAAGTAAGTTTTTGCTCCTTTTTTCTTTCGTTGTGTATTTCGAAAATATTTGGTTTAGGGGTGAAGCATTTATCGTCTACCTCTCTTTTCTTGTTTCTTGTTGATCGGTGGTCCTAAGGAACCCACCTTGTTTTCAATTCCGCAGTTTGTAGGCACTTCTAAGATCTTTGAGTCGGAAGAAAGGGTGATAGTGAATTTAGAGCTTTGTAGCTTTGGTGTAAAGTAAGGGAAAATAGTACTAATAGAAATATCAAGCATACAAACATCATATTATCGATAATCATCGACTAAACATAAAGAGTACTAAAAGAAATATCAAAATTACATTTAAATTATCTTATCATTCATGGATATATTAAATTTACACTACAACATGATCTAAAACAAAGTTCAGCTTCCCTTATCTTAAGGGAATGAAATCAAACTCTAAGAATACCTCACTGATTACTTGAAACACAAGGAATTTTTGGAAACACCTATAAAACACCGAATTGGAAACGGAATGAGATTCTAGGACTTCTGATCGGATAGAAGTGGAGATAATTAAGTTGTGATCTCCTAGGTGTTGGGTCTATCGAGGAGGAGGTTACTTGTGGGTTACTTGTGGGTTACACAAACACCAATAACATCTGAGCCAACTATATAAGGGATCGACACTACTCTTTACCCAAAACCTTAAGGCAATGAGTTAATGGGTCTTTCACCTTTATATACTGCTCTACTTTCTCATTTCTATCCAATGTGGGACTTAGACTTACACTTGGATTCCCAACATCTCCCAAGGGTGAGTCCCTTCCACATAGACTCCCCCTCTAGCAGAAGCATTCCCAATCAACCACAACCACGAGTAGCCCTTTCCAACCACCGTATCTTAACGGAACTTGCTTACTTGGATACCCTTTGCCAGGAAGACTTTCGGTATAGGGATCATTATACTCGTTTGAGCCGGTCACCAAGACAAACCATCGGCTCTGATACCACTGTTGGGTCTATCGAGGAAGAGGTTACCTGTGAGTTACATAAACACCAATAACATCTGAGCCAACTATATAAGGGATCGACACCACTCTTTACCCAAAACCTTAAGACAATGAGTTAATGGGTCTTTCACCTTTATATACTTCTACTTTCTCATTTCTATCCAATGTGATACTTAGACTCACTTGGATTCCCAACACTAAGAACTTTTTGATCGTCAAATAGATAATCGAGGAGTGAGAAATCTTAGAGAGAAGTGAGAAATCTTAGAGAGAAGGGAGAAGAAGATAAGAAAAATAGATTTAGAGATAGTTTGTGTTTTATGTAGTGAGATGAGTTTAAAAAATTCTATTTATTTTATTGAATTGTTTTAACTTTAAAATTTGGTCTCATTATTTTAAAATACATATCTACTCTAACATTATATTTTCTAGGTTCATACACAATAATGCAAAATTCTACTTTAAAAGTAATATATATATATATATATATATATATATATATATATATATATATATATATATATATATAATTAGTCAAAACAATATTTTGCATCTATTGATCTCATCCAAATTTTGTTCAAGATCCTACCATGCAACGACAACCATTAAAAAGAATTAATACTACACATACATAATAAAATGGGTCAATCAAATAAAAAAATGTCCAAAAATTATACATGGTGGTGATGAAAGTCGTCGTTATCATAATAATTATTCACATAAATAATGAAGCATCTAAACTGCCTATAATATTTTAGTGTTTTTTATAAATAATTAGTTTCTGAATAAATAATTTATTAGTCACTTATTATTTTATAAATAATATATTATTTTTCTCATATTTTCTTATAACTGAAGATATTCTTAACAGTTCAAATAAATTTCATTTAAAAATAAATACAAATTCAAGAACGTGTAATAAAACCAATATTTTGTTCAATATTTAGAAAAAGAAGAAGTAACGATTGAATTAAACTGAATAAATTCTAAAGTCCTGCCACTTTACTTTAACAATTTTTAAAAATTGTTGTTTTTTAACATTATTTTGGTTTCCTATGTTTGGGAAAACATAAAATAAAAGTCGTTTTTCAAAGTCTAAATTTTTATTGAAGTTGTATTTTCACTCCACTACTTATACAGATACTTTTGTTTAAAACATTTATTCTGGTAAAATTCAACCATGTCAGCAAATTAACCTTCTTTTTTCTCTTAAGGGAGTTATTTAAGAAAATTGAATTCTTGCTAAAAAAAGGTTGTATTTTGTGCTCAATAATATTTTACGTGGAAGTTTTTTTAAGAGAATGATATTTTAAAATAGAGTAATTTCCAACCTACCAAAACCAATCTAACACAGAAAAAATTAAATTGAACAAAAGGGCTATTAAAAAAATAAATAAATAATGGAAGTGATTAAATTTTGGTAGCTGCTAAGAACTACACTCTGTATGTTCCTTGTGAAGATTATGTTTGTTGTTTAGTTAGTAGCATTATGATTGGCATAAATTTAAAACCAAAATACTGAAAAGAAGAATAAAACAGCATGGAGAAACGAGGAAGATGATAAAAAACAACAAAAGAATCAATCCCCAAACACGTCGTAATATGATTGGGCGTTTGTAGCTTTTGGAGACAACACTGTCACACTAACATTTTCTATTCCCATTTCATTATCTTCTCCACAAATAAGAAACTTGCTATTATTATTATACAATAAAATATCTTAATACATTATCATGCACAACTGTTCTGTCGCAGTACTACATTCAAAGCATCTTTCTAATTATTAAATCACACTAATCTACACCCCAATAATACATTCAAAATAAAAATATGTGGCCATCACTGCAACTTATTAATGTTTTATTTCGGTATATGTTATTCATATAATATTTTTTTATTATGTCCATTACTTTATTTCATATTAATATAGCTGTAGTTTACTTTTCATTGCACAGTTTCTTTATTCATACTTTATTTATACGTACATACAATTTACCAACATGTTTGTCAAAGTGTTCATAGATAATTGAGTTTTCAACATGATCACAAAGTTTGATCTTTTGATGATGTAAAGAAGTATGTTTGGAAGAGTTTTGTATAACTATTTTTAGGACAAAAAATCAAATTAAAGAAATAAAAATTATTTTTTTTATATAAATTAAGAGACAACTTTTGGCAAATTAGTTTGAATGCATAAAATAATGTTAATTTAGGTAAGATATATTTTTTTTCACATGTAGAAATTTGTCTATACATATAAAATAACATTCATTTAAACCAATTAAAAGAAACCCATTTCGATGATTTATATTTATGTTGAAAAACATTAATCTAATTAGCAAAATACTTTTTTTTTAGAAATATATATATATATAAGTATGAGTTGTGGAAACTTATTAAAGTGAGTTTAATAGTTGATAATTTTTGATGATATAGATGAAGTATTGAATTCAATTATGAAAGTGTTGAATAAATTTCTAAAAATGTAATGATAACCCCTAAAAACTGGATTTTTTCCTAACAGAAAGAGATTAGTCAAATATTTGAAGTGTATCTTTCCAAAGCTGAAGTCCACTAAAAACCCCTTTTCCTATTCACAAGTAAATAGCAAAAGTTGGTGAGATTATAAAGCTCTATGATTCATTGGGCCTAGTCAGAATCTCACCACTGCCAACCTGGGATTCTGTTTATGCTCACATAAATTACTTTAAAATATCTCTTTTCTTCAAAAGCCAACTTCTTTCTAACCTCTATATATCTACCTCTTACATTTTTCTATGCTGCATAGTAAAATCACAAAACAAAAAACTATAAAGGTTTTCTTTTATGCTAGCTTTCACTTTATACTTATCAGACGTAAAAGTGAATAAAATAGGTTTTATCACAGTTTATATCTTTTATATTGATTTTATCTTTACTCAATATATTTATTATGTTTTGAACATTGTTTTCTTATACAGAGAATATGGAATATGAGAATTGAGGAGTTTATAACAAACAAATGGTATCATTCAACATTTAACTAAAATATACTCTTAATTTTTCTGATATTAATTAAGATAATAACATTTATGGTTAACCTAATTTACTAAATCGATCGGAGAAAGAAAATATGATCTACTTATGTTGGAGTACAAACAAAGTTTCACATCAAATAAAAGAGGAGTTAGACATGTGTTTATATACACATAAATATCTCCATTAGTAAAAGTTTTTTGAAGTACTATCAAAAGCAAATGCGTGAAAATTTGACCTAAAACAACTAATATCTTATCAAAAAATAAAGATTTGCATTTACTTATATATTTTAAATTGGTTATTACTGTTAGTTTTTCTTGTTTTGGAAAGAAATGGGAGAAATTTTTGTTCAGGGTGAAGTTAACGAAATGTCCTAATCATTTGTAATTAGACTTTTGAGAGAAAAGGGTGACCCCATTAATACAGCTGGTTACAGCACAAGTGAAATCATATCCACCAGATTTTGCGATTTAGCATGGGTTAATTGACATGACCTTTAACGAGATTTTAGTGAAGACCCACGAAAATTCATAGTGGTTTGATGTGATGTGCCAATTATTAACGGGCATACGCTAACCAAAGTTTTGGGATAAACAAATAATTCTTCAATTAGAAAAGAAAGAACAAGGGGAAATATCTCTTACCTTAAGAAATTCTCTATCAGTATAATATTAAGAGAGACAATGAAAGCTGGTAGAAAGTCTTTGTTTAATTAGCCATATATCTTACAGTTGGTGCCAGAATAATAATAAGAATTTGCACCACAGAATACAGAATCTTCCTAAGATTTTACAGTGAATAATTGTAAGGGGAAAAAAATATTGGAAAAGACCTGCCCCAGAAGATAAGAAACTGGAATCATTGAAAGGGAGAAGAGGGGTAAAAAATTGAGAAAACAAAAGACAAAAAAAGAAAGGGTTCTGTTGAATATGATGGCTTAATAAATCTTTTGTTGTTGTTGTATACAGCAGTTTTCTTAATCTTCTGGGCTTCGATGGAGGTGTAATGAAGGGTGAGTCTTCACTGATCAGAGCTCAACTTTCATCTGGGGTACATTATTTGAACCTGTGTTGTACCAGAAAAAAAAAGTGTATGTAATAAGAATGAGAATAATGTCAATTTTGTTGTGCCTAATATTCAATTAACATGTCAATAATGTCTGACTTTTCTGCTATATTACCGTTGAAACTTGGGGATTGGATTGGTGTTTTCCAGTTTGCAGTTTGCCCAAACCCCATCTGCACAATGGTGTGCAGATCCTCCTCACAGAATGTTAATGGAAACTGAAAAACAATCAGACACAGAAAAATCAGAGACAGAACCAGAATTTACTTTTAAGGTAATAACTGTAGTAATCCCAAGTTTAAGACTGTTTTTTACATTTGCACTTATCAATTATGATAAGACTGTTTAATGTATAACTTTAGGTCACTGTCATAAACAAGTTGTAATGCATAACTACCTAACAATAATGATGATTTTACATGTAAAAAGTAAACAGAGAATGTAGTAATGCAAAATGTACCATTTTTCTTTGATTATTAATTTATGGAGAAAAAGTGGAAGAGGGTTATTATTACCTGAGAGGCAACTTCATTAAACCCATTTAGGGGGGGTAATTGCATTGCAAGATTTTGGCACAAAGATGTGTCTAATGGGTCCACTGAGCAGTGGGTCACCGTTCTGTTAGGTATGTTATTATGGATAACTGGGTTTTGCTGATGCTGGTGCCCATAAAAGGCTTGTGCTGAGGAATCTAGAGGGAATGTTGGATTTGGGTGTGTTGCCAAAGAATTATTAGATTGAAATACCTGAAAACATCAAAAGCCAAAGAACCCCATTTTAGGAATCTTCTTAAAAGACCTCAAAAGCAACAAAATTTGTGGAGAAAAAGTGAACCATGGAACTTACATCTTTTGAAACAAGGCTGTCAATACTAAGATCCATCCTTGTGTTAACAGAAGCCAACTTCATAGATAGGAACTGTTCTCAGAGAGAAAGAGAGAGAGAGAGAGAGAGAAAAAGAGAGCATAACTTAGTGAGCAAGAATACAAACACACACATGATGACAATCATTTGAAAATTGAGATGCTTATTTGCCAAGATTTTTGGTTACCTCAACTTGACGCTGCAATGACTGAACATAATTTATAATTTCATCTAGCATAAGTGCTTTTCCAGTGACCTATGAGGAATAAAGAAACAATTGATGCACCCAAGTTAGTAAAAGTACTGAATTTACATTTACCAACACTAAAAAGTTTTGGATTTTAACTTGTTTTCTCACCTTGTTGCAACCTGGTACAAGATCTTGGAGCAGCTTCATCCTCTCACTGATTTTCTCCCTCCGTACCTGTTTAATGGTTGATTAAATGTCAACATGAAAGCTACACACGTTTTGTTGCAAGTGTCATTAATAGGAACCAGAAGCACTGATTCTTACACGTTCTGCAAGACTATGACTGTCAGTGGCTTGGCCTCTTCTTGCTCTCACATGAATGTAATCTTTTGGTGGCTCAGGAGGTTTTGAGTTGCTTTTGTTCTGTTTATCTTCCACTGCTTTGGACTCTTCCTCAACCTTTACCTGTCCATCTTCGTTTCCCTCACCCTCGTTTGGCTTGGTTCGCTTTGAATTTGAATCCTCACTGACTTCAACACCCTGAATTGAAAACGACACCATTCAGATTGCAAATTTTCCTTGCAGAATCAAGGTTGTAGAAAATGATCCTTCACAATATAAGTCACAATTTCTCGAAATATTAAGAAATGAGACAAAATCACAACCATGACCATAGTTTGAAACTTTATGCAGAACGAAAAAACCATAACAAAATAGAAGTTTGACTTCAAAAACAGTTTTTATTATATTATTATATTATTATTATTACCTTGATGGAGTTAGAAGTTTCTCTGGTTTTTCCTTTGGAAGATGCTTTTCTTTTCCTGGAATTCGTCATATCTTGGCAATTTTTCATCCCAATTTCTCCATTTGGTGTTTGCTCAGATATGGTAGATTCCTCTTGAGAATTGGCAACCTCCACTTTCTCCTGGTCCTGAATTGCTGAATTCTTGTTCTCTGGGGTACCCATTTGAGATCCGAGTGTCTTGAGCAGAGGACTACTTGAGATTCTAGATAACTTTCCACCATTTTCCACCACTGATGCAGATCTTTGAGCCAATTCACCATTGTTCACCCCCAATTGGACGTTCCTACCATTGAAACTCCTGCTACCAAAGCAAGAAAACTTTGCAGCCCTCTCCGCGAAACCAGGGTCAGCAGAGAATTCGGCCACACTGGAATTCAAAGTAATTGACTTTCCTCCCAAATTTGCCAACCTCTCATTCACCAAGCTCTGCACAGTCTTCACCTTCGGAGGGGAACTCAAAGGGGTGGTGTAACAAGAAGTATTGGGGCTGCCACTGCCATTATTCATGTAAGAAGAGGCCACAACCAAAGGGTGAGGAGAGTGTTGTGGGATCTCATCAGAACTCCCAATAGCTCCCAATCTCCCGACCAATTCCCTGATGATGAAATTATCATTGGACATGTTGCTGCTGGGGTTGGATGATGCCGCAGGAGACGAGACCATTGAACTGAGTGCTGAGGAATCAAAGTGAAGTGCATGATCTGTTGATTTTTCCCAATTGGGGTTGTAAAAGCAATCATGGGTCTGCTCAGAGGCACAATTCAGAAGTGTTGGTTGAATTCCCATGGTGGGTGAGAGTGATTGCCAAGAGGGCACTGAAGAAGAAGAAGGTGGTGGTGGTGGTGGTGGTGAAGGTTCAAAGTGAAGGGGATGCTGTGTTTGTGACAGCCCAGAATTGATAAAGAACTGATTTTCCATTGGGAGATCAATGACAGAAAGAGGAAACAACAGAAAGGAACTGAATTTGGAAGAGTTGGTTAAGTTAAGGTTTATTATGTCCCTGGAACCTGAAGCAAAATGATTGTGATTTTGGGAAATTACATTAGGAAACAAGGAGAGGATTTAAAGGAGAAGTGTAGAAATGTGGGACAAATGGGTGTAATTGGAGTGATTAATGAAGTGGGTTGGATTGGAGTTGAGAAGAGAGAGAGAGAAAGAGAGAAAGAGAGAAAGAGAAATAGAAGGAGAGTTTGGTGTGAAAAGGGAAGTGA
The DNA here is from genome assembly GCF_029865625.1 of Vigna umbellata. NCBI lineage: Eukaryota > Viridiplantae > Streptophyta > Magnoliopsida > Fabales > Fabaceae > Vigna > Vigna umbellata. The sequence goes on from NC_142171.1 coordinate 23,922,542, forward strand.
GTTTGGTAAATAGAAAGATGGAAAAGATTGAGAGAGAGAGAGAAGAGAAAGGAGGGGGGAAGAAAATAGAGGGGACTACAATGGGGTTAAATAGACCCAAAACAAGAGAAACACTCTATTGACCTTTTCTTTTTTTAATTTCTTAATGGGTTATTTTGATGTGTCAAATGCTATAGTAAATAAATCAAAAGACAACCTTTTTATCAAAACAAATGTATTTGCTATCATAATCTCCTCTTCTTTTGTATATATAAAAAGAAAAAGCACTAATGTTGGTTGAGAAGTAGTTTAGGTTTTTAATCTTTAATAATAACAAATAATATGTGTTATAATATCCTAGTTAAAAACAAAGATAAGCCAAAGTTGTAGAAGAAAAATAATGAAACTTACCAATTGGGACATATAATTAGAAGTATCAATATACTTCAAAATAGAATAACTCAATGAATAAAGAATTAATTGATGTGAAATTAAAAAAATAATAATAATCTCAAATGTTTTTTGTTTGCTTAATTTGGTAAAGAAATGGTATATGGGGTAGATTTTATTTTTATCTTTTATAATCTAAACTAATTAAATATATTTTAAATGAATTTCAATAAAATTATCACAAAATTAATGTAAATTATTAATAAAATAGTAATATAAAATTTTTACACCTTTAGTACATCTAAATTAAGTTTTATAAAAGTATCTATAATTTTTTTTTAAAAAATATTGAGTTAAAATAGTTCATACAATGGCTTAAAGGTGAGATAATAATCAGAATTTTATTTTTTTATATCAAATAAAGCTTGAGTTAAATTTATCATACGATTAAAAATTGATCTAGCAGTTTTTCAAAGGTCTTACCTCATATTAATTTGATTAAAAAAATCTAGTAAAAGATTATTTTCATTAAAAATTAAATTTAGAAAATACACAATCAATTAAATTTTCAAATTAGAAACTATATATATAAACATTTTTTCAACACTAAACGTTCTAAATTAAAACCAAATCACAGATTTCTAATATATACATCTGCGATGTATTCATTCTATTATAAAAAGTTGATGAATACTTATATAAAGGTGATATAAAATATTTGATTTTAGGTTAGGTAGTGGGGTAGACAAAAGTAGTGTGAGTAGTCATTAGTAAGTTACAGTCTATTTGTTAGTTTCTTTTTCTCTATATTTGAATTTAGATTAAATTAATTGTCATTTTTATGTTTTCTTTTTCAAATTATATTCATATTTACTATTATAAAGATTTTATCTCTAGTAGGAATTGTTGATACGAGAAACAATTATCTTCCACCTTAAGAAATCTATGTATGTCATACTCCCACTAAGATGTTATTTCAACTAATAAAAAAGTTATATAAATATATTTTTACTAAAAACACTATTGTATTCTTTGAGTTATAGGATAAAAAAGATGATAATGAATAAAAAAGACAATAAAAGGGGGTCGAATTGAATAAAAATGACTGGAACATGGTATGCTTTTATTGTCATTAAAAAGTTTATTTATTCTTTTCAAAATTATTATAATTGAAAAGTGAAAAAAAAACAAAAAGAACACCTATAATTAATTATAGATAATTTATAATTTATTATTAATACATATAACATTTCAAATATATATATATATATTCTTTTGCAATAACGTAGTCGATCATGTGATCATGTGTGCAACATAATAAATTATGTTGTATCTTTATATAAATTTGTTTCCTTTTTATTTTTTTCTCACATGTCACTTTGTACTTTTCACTAATTTATCACATATAAATTTCTCATGTTTCTTTTTCCTCTCTTATCAATTAAGTGTAAACAAAATCATTTTCTTATATAATTAAGAGATATGATGTAATATAAAAGACTATTAAATATGTTTTTTTTTTCTTAAATTATTTTAAAAAAGATTAAATTATAAAATATTTTGTTTTTATATTTTAAAGAATTTATCTTAAACATCCATTCTTATAAGTTATTGGAGAGTTTACCATATAACAAGAAATTTTATAATGACCTTTTATATATATATATATATATATATATATATATATATATATATATATATATATATATATATATATATATATATATATATATATTTCGTAAAAATAAAATATTTCATAATTTAGTTTAGGTATGAAACAAAATCTTTTATACTATAATGATAACCAAAAACATATTTAAAGAAGAATTATGACTAAATATGTTTTTATTCTTATATTTTAGTAAAAATTAAAATTAGTCTCTCAATTTTAGAAAGGTGTGGATTTAGTTTTTTAACCAAATTTTGATAAATTTATTTGATATTTAAATGTGTTTTTCAATTAATATAAAAAAAAATATATCAATAGTATAAACAACTCAAATAATATTATAAAATACATACATTTAGAATATCAAATAAATTTATCAAAATTTGGTTTAATTTGGAATATCAAATAAATTTATCAAAATTTGGTTTAAAATATTAAATCTGTATTGAAAAGAAAAATAATTGTAATTTTCACATATAGGATAAAAACATATTTAACTTAAAAAAACTAATATAATTATTTAAAAAAGAAATAAAGAAAAAATGATAGTAATAGAATGTTGAAAATAATGAATAGTATGTGTCTATATCTCCCCGCAAAAGACGGAGGAGGGTGTTGGTTGGGCAGCATTGGACGTCAGAACACCAAAATGTGTCGTCGTTTGCTTTCCTTTTCTTCACACTTTTACGGATCTAATGGAAGCCAGGAAGGATAGACAGCTCTACTAAACTTATTCTATTTTTTCTATTTTTTTTTATGATTACACTTCAATTCAAAATTACTTATAAAATCTTTTTCTTTTCATCTCTCAATTAATACTTAATTTATGAATAAATTATTATTTTTGTATATCAATATGTTAAGTTCTTGTCGCAATACGAATAAAGAAGATTTAACATCAATAAAAATACTACTTTTAATTCAAAATTTTAAGAAAAAAAAATGTAAATCTTATTTTTTTAATCAATAAATATATCCATATTTTTTTCTTTAAATATTGATCTTCAAGCTTATTTTTATATAATATGAGACGAAACTCTTATATATGGGATAAACATTTTAATAAAAAATTTAAGAGAAAGAGTGTTATACTTAAGATTAATTAGGTTATCTCTAAACTAGTCTTTAAAAAAGTTTATCTTAACGTACCTTATAATGAAAATTGTGATTTAGTATATGAATATAAGAAGTATAACGATTTTGTCCTTAATGATGATTTCAACTCGATATCAAGTTAGTTATAGTTAAATTATTTTTAAAAATTTGAATTTAATGTTAAAATACTGTCTTGTTATATTTTTTTAGAATAAATGAATTTTTTTTTAATGATTGGTTTGCACCAAAAATATCACGTGCCCTTAAGTTAAAGGAAGTCGAAAAGGTTTTTGAAAATAGAAATGGACCCTACAATATTTAAAGAGTTATTTAATTTTAGAAAAAAATATTTGATTTTTCATAATTTCTCTAATTAACCTAAGCAATTTTATCACTTTCTGAAAGTAAAGCACTAGTTAGTCATTTAAAAATATTATATCCTCAGTCACATGTTTATATATTTTAAGAAGCTTGAGGTCCTTCGAGCTAATTCAGCCTATGTTTTCTTCCTCTGGAGATTTCTAGTTTTCTTTAATTATACAATTCACAGAGAAAACAAAAGAGTATCTTATTAAAAATATCGAATTTGTTTTATTTACCATAACTTTTTCTCGTCTAAAATTGTCGGTGTATTCAACATTATTTACTTTCGGTCAAATATTATTTAAAGGAAATTAAAATGTTGAATTAAAAAATTGTGCAAAGTAAAGTAAATGAGACGGCACCAATTTTCGTCATACTTGTAGAAGTCTCGGTTAATTGACTTTTGACAATGAAGAGAAATATTTAATTTAATAATAAAATTAAATTAGTTAATTAACTAAAGGAAAATGTATTAATTATATCTTTCATTTAAGTTGTAAATTCACTATTGAATTATATGTATTGTAATTTGAGTAAATTTATGCTACATAAGAGTTTATATCTTTAAGAAAAGAGTGTCGGTTCAATTTTGTTTTTTTAGTGTTTAATGAATGTTTGAGGGATTAATTCTTAGTGAAGAAATAATTAATCTTAATTCTTTTGTTCAAGTGAAACACATGTATGAACAATATCACTTTTTGTAGTTACTAATTTTTAGGATTCATATTAACATTTTATCATTTAAATTATAAGAAGTTTAGGTGAGAAAAAAATATTTTGAATTTTTTTTAAAAAAAATTTAAGTCATAACTTAAGTGATGATAAAATATTATATTACTTTGATTGATTAAAAATGATTAGAAAATAATATTCTATTTTAATAACGATTTTCACAATGTCAATGTCACTTGAGTCAACACTTAAGTGACATATACAAAAACAATATCAAAACACAACAATTTTTTAGTACACAATCCAATTATACAAATAAGTGTTATACTCAAAACAACTAGATTTACTTCATTCAAAAGCCAAATAACATTTTCAATTTTTTTAATAAAACATACAATTTTAGTTTCAATTAATTCTTCAACATTTTAAAATATTATTCAATATTCAATTTAATACCAAACCATTCTCAATCATCCTTTCATTATATTAATACAATTTTTTTTTATGTTTTCGAAAGAGGAGATCAAGTTAGCCTTTCTTATCTAAAGATAACTAATTAAGAAAATTATTGTTATAGTAGGTTAAACTTTCCAAAGAACACAAATAAAATCCAAAGAGTTTCATAATTTCAAAATGTGAGGATAAAAAAATAGTAATAACTTAATCTAACTGAAAGTTTTTAATCCTAGACTAATAAATAGAAACATTTTGACTCATACATTATCATCCCTCTTCATTATATGTGGCAAATGAGTAACAAAGTCCACTAAATTATTATCTCATATTCACATATGTATGTTTAATTATTGTAGCATTACTTTAAGTCGTTCAATGTTAAACTTTTGACTTTTGACAAGTCAACAAACACATACCTTGCTATATGTCCCTTAATTTTTCTTAATTGAAAATTACTTGATAAGAAACTCTATTTTTGAATTTAGGAATCATTAGATCTCATATAGAAGTCCTTAGATTGATTAACACCCAACAATTCCATGGTACATCTAAAACAAGGATCCATCAACTTTTTTTCTTCTATGATCATATAAAGGAAGTCAATAACTAACATGTTATGACTAATGCTATTAGAAAATATTGTCACACCCAAATTAAAGTCCTTGAATGTTTTAATCAATTTAAACTCATGTATCATCATCATTGATGTTTACACCTATTTTGGTACTTAAATTATCTACTACCACATTTATTTCTTTCCGGTGGTACATCAACTAAAAGTTATAATCATTAAAGAACATTATCCATAACCTAAGTCTCATATTCAACTCCTTCTAGCTAAAAAAATATGTCACATTGTGTTAATCGCTAAACACATCAAACTAAAACCATACAAATAATATCTCCGCACCTTCAAAGAAAAAAACAACTATGGTCATTCTAAGCCATAGGTTGAATAATTTCTCTTATGTACTTTTAGCTAACAAGATCATCAACAACATCATTTTTCTCTTTTATTAAAATACGCCACATAACTTGATAAGAAAAATTATAAAAGGCTTCAAAAGACTCATTTTTATTAAGGATTACCAACATCAATGTATAAGTCAAAATGTGCTTTAGCCATCTAAATTAACAAAAAAATTTATCTTTGAAATACTTTTGGGAGTTTGCATTGAAGAATTGCCTAAACTTTAGAAGGATTCGCTAATATGTCGTGGGTTGATATGATTTATAATAAAAGCGATATTTTTTAATGCAAAACTTGTGTTTAAATAATTGGACATATAATTGTTTCTCACTCAAAATACTCAACACTATCGTGAAATGTTCCTTATGATTCTCATGAGTGCTAGAGTAAATCAATAAGAATATTTCTATGAAAGGATGAACAATCATCTTTATATAGTCCATAAATATAATTGAAGCATTTGTCATTCGAAAATGTACAATAACAAACTCAGTGTGACTATGCTTGGATTTGAAAGTTGTTTTCAAAACATTTTCAACCTTAAAAAGAATTTAAGGGAAACTAGGTGAAAAACATATTTTAGAAAATAAATGTACAATATGTAATTGATCCATCAAACTGTATGAAATTACAAGAATAACACTTGGGGGAGGAGGGGTAAACGGTGTTTTTCAAATCTTTTCACAATATAGTGTCTAATATCTTTGCAAAGAAGGTAAGTAAAGGTTTTTGGAATGCTTAGATGCTAGTTTTTATAATGTGAATAACTGTCAAGGTATAGACAAATAACTATCAACGAGAGGATATATGTTCAAATACAATACAATCTATAAATACTTGAAAGTGTTTCTCTCTTTACAAAGATTTTTCTCTCAAAAGATATTGACCATTAGATGATATAAGAACACTTTAAGCTTTTCTCTCTTTCCATGTTATTTTTCTTATGTTCTCTTTCTTGCGCTTTTTCATCAACAACATCTTCTCTTCAAGTTTTCTTCTATTTATAACTTTTCTTGAAAGATGATCGTTAGACCAAGAAGTTGACTTCTGAAGAGTTGGTAGCCTTTCAATGTGAAGTTTGACTTTAGTCTACTTTATAGGGTCCAAAGCTTTTTCTTGTAACCTTAAGTGAAACTTGAGTTGTACGATGCGATAGAGAAAAAGGCTTCAAGGAAACAATCCCATAATGTTCTTATTCTCTCACAATGTTTTTTCTTGGTTGTTGTGATTCTGATCACATGTTTCTTCTTTATTGATCTGCATGGATATTAAGAACAAAGTATACAAACATTGAAGTACTTTTTCGTACATGCGTTAAATATTTTGAATGTTTATAATCGTTAAATAGAGTCAAGACATTATATAATTTTTCATTTCATTAATAAATACATCATTTGGTAAGACAAATCACATATATATTTCTCAAATGATATTATCATGAAGTACTTTCAAAGACTAAAGTGTTTCAAAGGTCATTCATCAGATGATGTTTTATATAGAAAGCTTTACTTAATATAATACTATGTTGAATAGAAATTTCTATCGTCATTGCATCTTGGGATGATGCTCAAAGGTCGATAAGAATCTCCTATGGCAAGACATTCATGTATGTTTACTTAAAAGAAATTTGATATATTGTTTACCTTGTTTTTATTATGTCATTAACATGTTTTTTTTTTTAAACAGCAAAATTTTGATATTCCAACATTGGTCAAATTAGAAAGAAAATGTTATCTCACATAGCGATTAAATAAAGGGATTTTAAGACAAGGCTGATACATCTATACGTCTTTGGAGACAAACAACATTAGTCTCCTTATGCTAGGTACAAAATAACTGAAGAGGAGTTGATACAGTTTCGTGCATCTAGAGAGTTTGGAGAGTGGTAGGTTTGTTTCTTAACATGTTTCTATAGTCAGATAATGCATTCAATTGTGATTTTACACTTATGAATATATATGGTTTGTCAGGGTAAAAGGTTAGCCGCCTAAGAAAGAAAAAGGTTAAATGATGCACCACATGTGTTATCATGAGGTGGTTATGCATTACTTGAGAAAAAAATGAGAAAGAGTCGAGTAGAGATATTAGGACTTAAGTCCCCCCGACCTAGCACCTACACCTGTTAGGTACGAGAAGGCTGCTTGTACTGAGTCTGATAGAAACGTGACATCCTCCTCAACTGCCTTGATCTTAGAAAGAAATGTAACAAAGTTCATTGTCATATGCAGGATGAGTCTTTTGAGCAGCAAACTTAGGGTTCCTTTATTGGCCAAGGTAGGGACGACATTCTGACAACGACCATTGGAAAGCCCGACCACCCAAGGTGTATGTGTGGGGTTAGAGGGGCGATTGATCTTCGTGACTACTTTGGCCCTATACAAAGAAGCACTGAATCCATGAGTTAGGAGGAACTGAGGAAGATGGAGGTTCAGTGGGAGGAAAGGCTCAACCAAAGCATGAGATCTATGGAGCAACGATTCATGGAGCAACTATAAGTACAAAAAGAAATACAACAAGTGCTTGAAGAAAAGTTGCATTCCATGACTCAGGATACCATGGGGTTGCCTACTGAAGCTCCAATAGCACCTCAGGTGAGCACAAGAGGATCATGCTTTGTTTTAGACCGTATTGACTACAATGGTCAGTATGAGTTATTGGTTGATGGGGATCCCCCACGCGTAATGGTTGTCAGATTAGTACTTGAGGGTGGACAGACTATTCAGGGTGCTCCCTTATTACTCCACTACGTGTGTTTGACGATTGATGAAGTTCGTGATCCCCACGCTCAAGTGCATGTGCCGACTTCATAAATTCATTTTGTGAGGGAGGTCACAGAAACATTTATAGCCTAGCCCAAAGCATTGATCATGTCACACATTGCCACACCACATGTATTATATTTTTATTATTAGTATTTCTATGTTATATTTATAAATATTGATTGATTACTTTGAAAATATTTGAAGTAGTATTTGAATTTATATATTGTTGGAAATCTTGACATAAGATAGATTTATGGTATATCTATAAGTACAAACTATTTTACAACTTAGTGTTTTAAAATTGAGTTAAACTTAAATCCACTTCTTAAAATATATTGTAACTTATATTTAGCTTGAATCTATATTTAGCCAAGATTAGGAAGAACCAATGAGATGATAAATAGTTTTAAACAAAAAAACATTATATTTTTCTTTTCTTTGAAAAACAAATGAATTTTTTTTAAAAAAATTATTGAAAATAAATTATGGAACAAGACAAGTCAATTACATGCAGTAAAACTGTCTAAATAATATTTATTACATTCTCTTAAGAAATGAACATTAAATTAAACTCAAACGTACTATTCACTACCATGATGAGACTTTAAGCATTTAATTTTTAACCTTATCTCATTCTCAACAACAACTTTGCACATTTTAAACGTATTAAATACTTCTTATTTTTGCTTCAAAAAATAAATCTATACCTTTTCTAGTGGAATCATAAAATAGGTGACATAGTATCATGATTCTCTTAATGTTGTGACTAATGTTGACCCATACAATTTGTATGAACAAGTTTTGACTTCTCAACCTTAGGCATCCTTTCTATCTTGGAAAAAGTAACTTTTTTCTTCTTCTTAAACACACAAAAACCAATTTCTACCTTTTTTAGAATCTTCTGATTTGTGACTAATACCTTCATACCCTTCTCACATATGTGACCAAGTCTTGGTGCCACAAAATCGAAGGGTGATCAACATCATCACTAATTGAGTTTACTTATTCTATAGGTAATTCTACCATGTAGAGGGTTCTTTTCTTTCAAATGTGAATAACAACTAGAGTACCCTCAAACACCCTCCATTGACCATCATCGAATATGACTTGATATCGCTGAACATTTAGCATGCCCACAAATATTAACATTCTTTTAAGTTTTGGAACATATCTGACATTCTTCAATGTCCAAACTATACTAGTAGAAGTTTTAAGATTTATATCTCCCATGCATGCAATGTCTAAAGGCTCATCATCTGGTACACGAACTTTGCCAAAATTTTCAGTTCTGAAATTTTTCATTAAGTCATTGCAAGGAGAAGCATGGAAGATGCACCAGAATACATGATCTAAGATTCAAACTTGCTCTCAAAACAACAAATTAATGTATCATCAAAGTCTTGTTATGTTGCATTCATTATGTTGTCATGTCTCTTTTCTTTAGGAGCAGCAAGAGTATTGGTTTTTAAAGTTGGTTGACAATTCCAAAAGGTAATATCCTTGCAAGTTTTGGACTATCTTCAGGCATTTTGCCTATACTTTTAGTGCTTCATAAGGAACATGTTGATTCTTTGGTGTTCCTTCTACGACATCCTCATTAAGGATTAAATACTTAATTCCGTCAAAGATTAATTTTATTGTCCCAAATGTACTAGTTACAGTTGTGATAGTTCTCGACCAAATATTAGGCAATGAAGATAACAACAAAAGGGCTTGTACTTCATCGTCAAATTTAATACTCACTGAAACTAATTTTGACAATAAGGAATTAAATTCATTCACATGATCTATAACACTAGCACCTTCTCGATCTTCATATTAACTAAAAATATCTTGTTTGATGTTGATGACTTTTCATACATGTTTGATAAGGCCTTTATCAATCCATATGTCGTCTTCTTGTTGACAATATTGTAAGCAACATTCTTCGCCAATGTTAATCTGACGACGCCTAAAGCCTATTAATCTAGGAACTCCCAGTTTGCTTAAGACATAGTTTGTGGTTTATTCTTGGACAAAGGCCGGTACAATTTCTTCTGATACAAGTAATCTTCAATCTGCAAATATACAGTAAACCATTCGAACTCTACGTACTCAATAATTTAATCCTACAATAAAATTTATTGTTATTTATATATATTGTAAATTTTCATTTATCCATAACATTCATTAAAAAAAATATGTATAATTAGTTTATGATATTTTAAAAAATATTTGTTTTCCATTATATTTTTTATTTACAAATAAAAATTATTGCTTCCAATAATAGATCTTTCGTCTTAGATGTCGGTCAACTGCAATGCAGAAAAAAAAGTTATTATTTTTTTTGAAATTGTTCGTGCAGTGTTGAATTCAATTAAATTCTCACATATCAGGCCTTTCTCAGTAAAACATTAAAGTCTACTATTAAATATATTTCTATCACACTCTTACTATTCTTACTTATCATTCTAATATGGTATAAAATATTTATTAAGTAAAAAGTTACTATAATATTGAAAGTTCGAAATGCAATAATATTTATTTATGTTTTTAGAGTACTAATTGTTTCAACTATACCTCTATTGATATAGAATCGTCAAAGACAATAATCATATTTGAGGTTATAGTTTTATCAAGCATATCGTACCATTAAGAAAATAAAATATACAGAAATTATTTTTAATCTTAATAATCGATGTAAGAATATTATAAACCTACCAAAACACTAATCATAAAAAGAAAGTTAATTACAGAGTATTACTAAGCATCTTTGCCAATCCAACAATCTTAATATGATTTTCAACAATATTTTTTATTATTAAATCCTTAATCAGTTAAAACTTTTTCCTTTATAAAATATAGCATATATTCTTACTAATCCATATCTAATGAAAAATGTTTTGAGTAAAAAGTTACTCTATTATTGAAATTTAAAATACACTAGATTCTTCTTCATTTATTAAATAGAAAGAATTATTTAAGGATTTGAACTAAATGCACGCTTAGTGTGTATTACGCTTTTATAGTAGTAATTAAGAATTAAAAGTACAGAAAGTCTAGGAAAAAAGTGTTGTTGACACATCTTTACCACAAATCCAAAGTATTCATAAAATAATTTTCTAAAAACATTTTTTATTAAATTTGAAGTTAATTATTATGTTTTTATTCGGGATTTCAGGATAAATCTTCTTTTATTCTCCTAATGTAAAAAAAAAAGTCATTTAACATCTCAATGCGAAAGATATAGCTTAAATTTTTGAACACTAAATTAAAAGAAACGAAAATTATTTCTAAAATCTAAATTTAATCTGTCAAATTCAATGTTTAGAAATCAAATCATATTTATCTTAAATTCAGACTGAAATAAACCCTTTTAACCTAAGAAACCATAACCAGATTCTCTCAAAAAGTTTCAAAGTAAAAGCATTATTAAACCTAATTTGTTTTTAATAAGTGAAAACACTGATCAACACAAACCTCTTTGAAGTATCCCCTTGTAAATTATGGTGATAAAAAAGATCTGAAAATTGTAATATTTAAGCAAGACAAATTTAAAATTTGGCAATGATTGGAGTCAACATCTTGGATCTGTTCATAGGGAGAAGATAAATAAAAGTCAAAGCAAATATAAATAGGTTCTTCTATTGGACGGTTAATACTCACCAACATTACACCATATATTAAACACAAACAAATAAAAAAACTATTTTCCCTTCATTTAAAAATTGTTTCATGTTGTTCTTAGAGTCAATGATTGCCTTTAATGCTGAATTTGGCGTTTAACCCGGTCATTGTCGGGTTCACATAGTTCCATCATTTACTCACACAAACCAAAACAAATATGAAAAAAACCCTAATCTTTCTGAGAAGTGCAAGAAAAGGTTATCACACGTTGCAATATGTATACATTTATGTACTATATATTATTTATGGGTGTTTCCTTGAAATAAGGCATTGAAAAACATAGTTTCTTCACAATTTGATTGCCCATTAGATTTTGGCTATGCAAATTGGTAACTTCTTCATGAGAATCAGTGAGATATGCCTTCATTTATTGCTCACCATGAACCAAGCTGCTCCTATAGGGCAATATGTTTTATTGCATGTTGTTTTAGTTTACATTTCTTCCAAGAAAATGTATTTTACCAATACTTTCATATAAATAAAACAGGTAACAAAACTAGAAATGAGTTCAAAAGTTAAAAAAAAAAATAATAATAACTTTTTATTGTAAAAGATTTACCCAGTAAATTAATTGAATTGTTTTCTAAGTAAATACTAATCAATCTGCTTCTACATTAGAAACAGAACTTGTTGGAGAATATTCTTAGCAACTTTTTTTAATCAGGGCGTTTTCACTAACTTCTTATATATATATATATATATATATATATATATATATATATATATATATAAATGAAAATAAATAAGAAAAATATACAAAATGTTAGATGTCTCCTCTTTTACATTTTGTTTATTTGAATGAATTTTGGGAGGAGTGATTGAATGAATTTGAGATTATTTGAAGGTAAATATTTTGTTGTTTATTTGAGTCGATTTAGAAATAAGTGAGAGTGAATTTAGAAGTAAATATTTTTAATCTGTCACATCAATCAAATCCTACATTAATTCTTACAAACTTTGTTTCCAAATTCACTCTCACTTACCTCTAAATTCATTCAAATAAACAATAAAAAATTTATCTTCAAATTCATTCAATACTCTCCAAATCTATTTAACTGAAAAAAGAATTTATAAAAAAAAAAAATAAGAAAGTTACTTTCACTTTTTAAGTCTGAGTCACTGTATATCTCTTTCTTTCCCTGACTTCATTCTCTCTCTTTCTTTCTTGTTTTTTCACACAGTAACTCGGTTCTTACTTTTCACCTTTCCTTGTATCTATTTATAAATGCAACGAAAGAGTGTTTACAGTGTGGAAGAAATAAATTTCATTCCATCTTATCACTTGGATTTAATGGTTGCAGTGAATATCTAATAAAATCCGCATTCTTGTCTGCAAAATCTCAAAGGTAACGTGATTAAATGTAATATGCCATTCCAAGTAGGTGATACTATATTTCCTTTGCTTAACAGTAATACATAGATCCAACTTTTAAATGCTAAATTCTAATACATTTTTATTAATCTTTTTATATTTGTATGTGAAAAGCTCTTAATGTTAATTGTAATTAATTATTTATATCTATATAATTTAACTAAATGGAATAATTAAAAAAACATAAACTAATTACTTTGCAATTAGTTATTTTTTTAATTTTAATATATATATATATATATATATATTATTTTTAAATAATGCATTTTTGTAACTGATTATAATTAATCATTTTTTTCTACGATATATATGGATATGTAGGTATTTTATGTTTGAGAAAATAAGAAAAAGAAAATACGTTAAAGAAATATTATAAAAAACATAAAAAGAATCAAAGAAAGTTATATATTATTAAACTTTCTTCTTTACTTTACTGTTGAATCCTAGTTGTGTTAGTAAATAATAGTATATTTTCCATATAACTAATTATATTTATTATTAAGTTATATATATATATATATATATATATATATATCTTGCAATAAAAATATTTATAAATAATTGCAATGTAAAATTTTTGGATGTTACATACACCATTTCACCAACATTTGAGTGCTTACATCATCACTTGAGCATCAACTTGCATGATTTCACAGATTTCATAAACTCATGCACAACCACTATGACAAACGACCATGTAATTGTTTGAGTGTTTGTTATCACTTGAGTGACAGTGGAGGATGCAAGTAATAATTACACACTTCTTAGATATCACTAAAACAGTGTATCATCACTTGAGCGATATTAGTTTTGATAACATTTCTAAAATAAAAGGAATTCAAGTCGCGAAAAACATACCTAAACCATCAATTTTATTACCCACTACAAAAGTATTGCATTGCTCATAATTACTCACTTAATGCATAATCACATCTCCACATGTAAGTTTCATTAATTTTAGATACCATATATACTCATTATTCTTCTATATTATTCTTGGCTTAATTACCTACTTAGTCCCCATGTTAGGAGGTAATTTGCTGTTTAGTACCCGGTTTTAAAAATGTAGGCATTTGGTACCTATGTTTTGAAATTTGTATCAATTCAATCCTATCCAGTTAACGGCGTTATAATTTATGCGAGAAATTAAGGACGTTAATGATAGCCTGGGTGGAATAGCTATCAAATGTTTGAATGCATCTTCATTAACGTCCTTAATTTCTCGCATCAATTATAACGCCGTTAACTGGATAGGATTGAATTGATACAAATTTCAAAACATAGGTACCAAATGCCTACATTTTTAAAACTGGGTACTAAACAGCAAATTACCTCCTAACATGGGGACTAAGTAGGTAATTAAGCCATTATTCTTCTATATAGTCAATTCCCTCATAAATATATGTAATAATTAATTTCTCTTATGATGAGATATTGTGTCTACAAGAAATCTCCTATCTTGTACTTCTATAAATCTCATAAGATTTTTAGTAAGTTTCCAACTATCAAATCCTATATTAATAATATCCTTCTATTTTCTAAGCAACAAGAAAAAAAGAAGAAGTAAAATCCTTAATAGAAAATGAAGTACTTACTAAAAACATAACTTTGATTAACAAATCTAGAGTTTTCTTTTTTTGATTTTCATGAAATTTTTGTCTGCCTTGAAAAGTTATATTTAATTCCATATCTATCAAATCCTTTTAATAGTGTGCTACAATAACTCTTGCCGAACTAAGATATTTTTTTCATCCTAATACCAACAAAGAGATATTCTACAATTTCCTTTATACAATACCTCGTACAATCTCATTTTGATACTTTTGTGATAACTTTGATAGATGTTTTGAATAATGGATGATTCTCTCTAATTAGTTGTCTATTTGTATAAGGATGACAACTTGAATTGAGCCTTAATTATGTCTCTAAAGCCTCCTATAATTTGCTATAATTTATAAGTGAACCTCATATTTCTTAGTTTATACTCATGCGTACCCCATGCAATATAATTATCTTCTAATATACTTATGTGTTAGATCTTACATATATATATATATATATATATATATATATATATATATATATATATATATATATATATATATATCCTCAAATCTACTAACGAAAAAAAAAATATTAATAATTAAAAAAGTTTGTAATGACTCACATAAGATCATGTCTCCTTATTGTTTTTGGTAAATGGATAACAAAATTCATAAAAATGTTATCTCATTTGCACGTAGGAATGCTTAATTATTATAGCACATCACCTAATCTTTTATGTTCTGACTTTTGAAAAGTCAAAATATATATATATATATATATATATATATATATATATATATATATATATACCAAAAAAAAAATTGTTTCAACTTTTGATATATTTTTCTTATGTTAAGATGAAAACTCAACATACTCTTATTACCTTAATCAAGAATCATTCTTTTAAACCATCGTAAGTTAGTACACACACACTTTCCTCTTAAAACTTAGTATTAAATCAAATTCAAGTGAAAAATCTTTAACTCGATCAATGTTTTAAAAAGCTCTAGTATGTTTCAAACTAGGATCATAGAATCACTTTTCTCAAATCATGCTAATGAAATCATTGATAATAACCAACATGTCGCAATTAATGTGAATATATTGTTGGGAATCGAAGTGTGAGTCTATGTCCCACATTTGATAGAAATGAGAAAGTAGAACACTATATAAAGATGAAAACTTGTTAACTCATTCCTTAAGGTTTTGGGTAAAGTGTGGTGTCAATCTTTTATATGGTTGAGCTCATATCTCATTAGTGTTTGTGTCTCCCTAGTGAACCTCCTCTTCGATAGATTCAACATATATGTCATTGTCATTCAAGTCCATGTATTTGAAAGCTTTAACCAACTTTAATTATTTAATTGTCATACAAGACATGTATTATTTTACTATATAGTGCATCGACAACCACATTAGATCTCCCTAGATGGTAATTTATATGAAAGGCATAATCTTTCATGAATTTTATTCACATTCTTTGTTTTATGTTTAACTTTTCTTTATCAAACAAGTATTTTAAACTCTTGTGATTTCTGAACCCATCACATTTAACACCATACAAATAATGTCTCTAAGATTTCAAAGTAAACACCATAACTATATCAATTTCAAATCATGGATAAGATAGTTCTTCTTATGACTCTTTAACTTCTTGGAAGCATAAGCAACAACTTTCTTTATCTTGCATCAATAGACAACCTAAATTGGTAAGGTGCATTACAATAAACCTCAAAGATTTACTTAGATAAGGAATAATCAACACTAAAATATTAGTCAACTTTAGGAAACTCTCCTCACACTTCTATGTACAAATAAAAAAAATTTGATCTTTATTACATAACTAAGTCAAATGAGCCACAAATTGGACAAAAAGGATTGTGTCGCTCAAAAATCATATAACATTTTGAAAGTTGAACTTGTAATAAAGCATGTGCCTTGTACCAAGATGTTAGACTTTCACACCTCAACTCCATTAATAACAAAGACTTTTGTTGGTTATTGTACAACTAAACCCAAATAAGTTTATTAATTTCTTGATTTATAATATTTGGATACATATGATTTCTGACATATGAAGCAAATCATTTGAGAAGAAGACTGGGAATCATAATTAAACGTGACATATGAAGCAAATCATTTTCAGGAGGATTTTGATGAAATCCTGACTCATTGCTTTTAGATCACTTGGGTCAAGAATATTTTCTTATCAACTTTCTTATTGTCGCAAAAAAACCACATGTCTCCTTATCATTCTACCGTGGTCTTCAACCCTTCAACCACCTTGACTTTTTAAATCAAAACTAAAGGCTCTTTAATAGGCAAAAGAATCATTACCTTATTTATCTCATGTCTCAAACCATTTTCAAACTTTCTGTCTCTCCAAGCCTGAAAGATAACCAAATATAGAATCTAACTAGGTGTTTAAACCTAGTGAGATACTTCAACATCATAATATCTTCTTGCATCAACGACATGAACTCCACTCTACTTACCAAATGTTATTAGAAAATATTTGTATAGAAGTTTTTCTAAAAGTGTCCCTTGAAAGGACATTACCTTTAGCATATATCACTTACCTTATCCCATCCACAAGAATTTAACATCATTTTTAATATGTATGGAACATAAGGTAACTTTTTTCCTCTCCAAGCACCATATAACATCAAATATTTTCTTCATATCTTTTATCCACTATTTTTCCTAATTTAAACTAGATTTCCCATTGATTTTGGTTATAAACTCATTAAGAGCATTAAACGCATGTTAAACTAGTGTTACTATCTCTACTATTTGTCTAATAGTCTTAAGTTATTGCCATGTAGCCTAATGTTGTTGTGCCATGGTAGCATTTTGTGGTAGTATATTTGTTATAGAGTAAAGTGTAATGGGTATATTTTATCTGAAACATAAACAAAATATGGTTATAAATATCCACACAATATTTTAAACAAATTCTTTCATAACCTTCAACACATATCTACCCTATAAAACATAGTTGTACCTACTCTCCACATGTTTAATTTAGATTTGAATAACATTCATACTAATGATGTAACGTCTCATTTAATATTAATATGTACTAGCTAATATAATAAGTAGTATATTACATACATTAAACTTGGTACTTGTAAATATTGTATATTACACTATAACGAAAACCTAAGTTTTCCAAAAGACAATTGACAACCAGACTAGTAGAAATAAAAGTTAACTTTGAGTATCCCTATATCCCCCACTTGTAACATAATCTACTCTCATATAATACAATTCACAAATATACATGCAAGAGTAGACTAATTTAGAAAAGGAATACATCATACAACATGATATACATAACACACATATATCAATTTCAATAAACTATCAACACATCATACACCACAAATTATATTTAAATCATCGTCAATCAAGATATAAGAATCCTCGACCTTATCCCAAAGAAACAAAGTAATTTGTTATATTGGATGTCTTTCAAAATACTATTATCAAGCATGTTTCATCATAAACTAATATTTGACCCTTCGAAAAGATAATGAAGATCTATGCTCAATTTACTATTCAAGGTAGTTCATTCACCTACTTTGAAATAATATGATGCATAAATTTCTTTAACTTCTTACCATTATCTGAACCTAATTAATTCGATCATTAGTTAAACATAAGATATCTTATTTCCTTAAATTTCATATTTAATATTTTGACCATTTGAACCACAATGTCATCCTAGTATTCTCATTACCTATCCAAAATGAAACAATACATCCACTAAAGTCGACACACCCAAAAAGTACTACACTCGTTAAAAATAACAGATGATGTATAAAGGGGTGGTAAAGTGTACCAAAATTTGATGATTTGTGTTGAAGTTTTTAATTTGCTAGCTTGTTTTGTCACATGTAAATATGTTTTTTATTTTTGTAAATAATTCAATTACACAAATGTTTCTGTATCTATTTAATTTTTATTACCTATAAAAAATTATTAATTTATATTAGATTCAGTTTAAACTTTTAAATTTTAATAATATCAATAAATTTTCAGTCCATCCTGTTAATTTAGTTAATAACGTTTCATTTTACTTTTCTCAAAGAATGATTTCATGTCTTTTCGAACTTCTCTTTAATCTTATCTATTTACTATGCTTATTAGTATAGGGTTAACAAAGAAAACCCAGTTGCATTCAAATAATGCCTCAAATTCAGTCATTTCAATGAAAAGAATCGAGTCTCCTAAAAAATCCAAAATAGTATTGCCTTCCTTTCAGTCTCTAAAACATCTTCCCTTAATCTAATGTGTGCTTTCCTAAGTTCTAATACTAAATGTTAGAAACATCATACCAACAGGATACTCTGCAACAACTAGTAAAAAGAAAAACCACTCTTTGATTCTGCTTTCCATCAAACCCTAAAACAAATTTATCAGTTTGTAAAATTCTGCTTTTTTTTAATCATTTCATTTATAAATCGATTTTATTGATGATTAATTTTAGTCTAAAATTAATAATATCAATTAATTTTTTAATTCAAGACCTTATTTAAGGAAATAAAATCTAATTTCAGAAAAATACCTCCTTAGTTAAAATTCTACTTTCAACTCTCATAAGTTTTAAAAAAGTATGAACATTTGATTTTTTAGCTTGGTGTATAATTGATAAAGTTTAAATTTATGCGGTCCCAAAAACATATCTTGATTTTAATTTTAATATTAACTTAAAAGTTTAATTAGATTTTAATCTCCGCAATTTTTCGTTCATTTTGGTTCCTGCTGTCACGAGTAATATATCAACACACGTATTCTTTTTATAAACACTCTACAGGAACAGAAACCTAAAAAATGAAACTTGGGACTAAAAGTCAAAATCTTAAAGTATATATATCAATAGTAAAGGTCAAACTAAATATATCTGGTTAATTAAAAACATATATAGACTAATTTATAATTATAATTCATTAATTTATGTCCTATGAATTTATATTTTACTTTTCTTCCATTATATTATAGAATTCCAGCAACGCATGACATGTATTTGCAAACTTGTGACATGTAAAACTTTACATTGTCATCACTTTGAACAATGTTTTAATAGTGTGCATCGCTGAATATTGAATTCATAGTTTGGCCTGAGTTTAAAGGTATCCAAGTTTCATGGGATTACTATATTTCAACTTTGGAAAGGCATATTATATATATATATATATATATATATATATATATATATATATATATATATATATATATATATATATATAATAATATCTCTTGTTTTTGTAAACAAAATTTGCTTAGGGATTGTGAAGACTTAATCAAGATATTCAAGATAAAAAAAAGTAATTATAACGACCAAATTTTTTTTAATAACACATGATTAAAAAGAGATTTGATTAATTTGTCAATCTCTTATGAATTTTAATATTTTCAATTAAATTCTTATAATTGTTTTTGGTTTATTAAATATTTAAAATTTTATATTTTTCAATCAAGTTCTTTTTATGTAATTATTTTATTAACCAAGAAACATGATGTTATATAATTGTTGTCATCTGCATCAACGATAATAACGAAAATAATCTTTTAGTTTATCAAAAATATGATAATCTTATTATTTAGCATATTTTCAACTAAAACAATAAAAGTAATTTATCTTTTACATTAATCGTATAATTTCATTTTATACTAATAGAGAAACTTACATTTCTTAACACATGAAAAATATAAAAAAAATTTGAATATTCAATAAATCAAACAAATTTAGTATATACTTATTAAAAATACTAAAATTTAAGAAAAAATTAAAACATAATTAATTTTTAAAAATAAAAACGTAACAATATACTTAAAAATGTTGGCCATCTACCACCATCTCCTTTTAAATCATCATTGATGCTATGATCCCTTTAAGGCAAGTGTAAACACTAGCTCGCCATAGAACCCATGTCACAAAAGCAAAAGGTTGTGATAAAGTTTGATCTTTAAACTATAGGGTCGACAATACTAGTACCTTAGGATGGAAACTTTACCTGCGGAATAGACAACTCGCTTCATAAAAGAATGACAAATATTAATGAACTCAGAACTTGTATTTCAGTTGAATAATTGCAACTTAAAATCCTTTTTAGTTTTCATTAACTATCAAGGTTGCGTCAGTTTCTAAAACAATTCAAGATCATGAAAAAAAGGAAGAAAGTCCAAACCGAAAGTAGAAAGTTTATTTATTTATTCATTTTCATTTGTGAAGCTGATGACAATGCTAGCTTTTAACAGTAATCTTATCAATATTGACAAATCACAGATATTTTTTTAGGACGAGTGAATATCAAATCATGAACATCGTTAACTTGTCAAAAGTATAATGCATAGGTTACTATTGCCAAATTGTGTTCACGTGTATTTTAATAAAAGGTATATAACTGATTTTTTGTTTTCTAATATTTACTCTTAACATGCACATATTGCACGTATTTCACAATAGTTGGAGACGAAGGATTTAACAAATAGAAAAGATGGCGTTTTTTAAGAATAGTTTGCACATTTTTTAAGATCTTTTTTAATGATATGTAACACCTTCAAACAAACATAAAACATATAATATAATTTAATAAAGGGTTTGTGCAAAATATAATTTAAAAATATAACTTAAACAAAAAATATATATAAATATAAATATTTTTAAAAAAATTTCTAGATGTTAATTGTACTACATGTCCATCGGTCAGTCAAGGATCGGGGCGTCAAAATGACCAACAAGTATTCTAAACAATAATAGTCATTGATTGACAATTAACAAGAATAATAGTTATTTATTGGTGATTAATGAGTCATACCTAATGGTAAGCTCACTATAATATTTATAAATATATCTGACGAATAAGGCAGGTAATGGACTCTAATTGACTAATCTTTATTACAAGATTATTATGTAAAGTCACTAACTTGAGCGTCAAAGTGTCTTCTGCAGGCACCCTAAGACAAGGAGAAGAGAGAGAATAGCGCAATTAGAAGATAGAATGGACAACTTTAAATACTTTGGGTTAAGGATCTCAACCCTACCGAAACATTAATATTGCACTTGTATATAATATAGAGTCCTAGCAAGGCATTATATAAACAAAACATAAGAATAAGTTATTATGAGAAAATGCATATAAGAAAGAATAATTTTATCAATAACACATAAATAATCTTATTTTAATCAAATAATATACAATAATCATATAGACCACGTATGGATTCTACACATAAAAGAATATTCCATAAATAAAAGAAGGAAAATACTCAATGATTTTTATTCTTGTTCGTTTATTAGTGTAAATTATGTCTAGTTTCCAATCAACAAATTAAGTTATATTATGCAACTAAGTGAGTTACAACATGAGCATTATTTCATCTTGAAGTCACTCCTGACTAACACGTATGAGTATTGTTTTGAAATGGAGTTACTTTTGTCTATCTTATTAAGTATTTTTTAAGACTTATTCTCTTATAGATAAAATCTTGAGTATTGTTTAAGAAAGAATCACTCTTAAATAAGACAAAGATTTGTCTAAGATGTGATCT
Source organism: Vigna umbellata (assembly GCF_029865625.1). Taxonomy (NCBI): domain Eukaryota; kingdom Viridiplantae; phylum Streptophyta; class Magnoliopsida; order Fabales; family Fabaceae; genus Vigna; species Vigna umbellata. Next base: position 23,945,038 of record NC_142171.1, read on the forward strand.
AAAAAGATAGCGTGGTTGGTCACCAAAGAGAGGTAGTGTCTTTTGATGTTTAAAAGGTTTAACTCTCACTTCTAGGATTGCAACGAATACAGAAATTTACAAAGATTTAGGAGACCAATTATTTGAATAGCATTTCAACACTTTGAAAATCAAACTTTAAATAGGTATTGATGTAAAAATTCATTGCAAATTCTTTTATGAACATTAAGCATCTTCATATCATAAGATCATCTTCATTGCGACTTGAACAACTTGAGTGTAAGGGTGCATTACACATTCCATGTTATACTCCTTTTAAACTAACATCTTAATATTTAGTTGAACTTATCATTTCTTTATCAGAGTTCCTTTACTCAAAATTATGTAAAGCATTGATCAGTAGTAGAAGGCAAAAAGTCTTTTCCAAGGTTGATAAAGTAAGCTTCACGGAGTTATTGATGTAAACAATTATAGCTCATTTTCTAAGAGATTATTGATTAGATATAAACTTTTATAAGTATTCTTAGTAGATAAAAGAAATAAACATTCTCTACAACACACAACAAGAGAAAAGATATTTTCATTAAGTACTATGTTGGCTTAAGATTATGCACTTATCTTTTGAGATTGTTTTTGCCGTATGAATCAATGATTGTGAGTTTTTATATGGTGGTAGGTGTTTTTCTCTTACTAGATTAGACTCTTTGTAGGTCCAAAAGCGTAATTGAGGTAAATGTTATATATCTCCATTGTGTAAGACCTAGAAAATATATATGCCTTAGCCTAAACATTGTGAGTTTTAAGGTTTAGACCTTATATGAGTCTTAAGCTTGGAAGAAAATGTTTGTGAGTAAGATAAGGTCATTAGATGACACCTTGGGCTTGTTAGACGAGTCTACAAAAAGGAGGAAGGTATGTTGACATGTAGTTATCTACTTAGGCACTAGACAATACTTGTTAAATGACTAGATGAACTCAATTTGTTAAATGAGTAATATATTAGACGAGTGATATCTTAGACGAGTGATATCTTAGATGATTATTCCTTGTATGAGTTATAGATGCTTTAAGCATTAGACACTGCAAAGGTTGAGTGGGTTAGATAAGGTCCCTTACCTTGAGATGATGCGCAAGCTTAAAGTGCTTATGTTCCCTTGTGAGCTAAGAATGTGTGTAATTGACCCTGAAAAAGCATATGGAGGAGAGGAAGAACATTTGGAAGGAACATAAAACATGAAATTTGATATGTTCCTGATAATAGTTGATTTTACGTGTTTTTGTGTATATATTTTGGTGAATAAATCAACTCCTTCATAACTTTTACCTTGTTTTATCCTCAAGTTTAGTGTGTTTTCTAGTTTTCTTCTATTTTAGTTAGTTTATGCTTGTTTTTACCTCTAATATCTTTATATGAGTGTGTGAAATAAATGAATAGGAAACAATTCTAGTGGAGGAAAACACGCAATAACTCAAGGGAACATGTTTTGGGACAATAAAAGATCAATTTAAAGCAAATACCCATGTTGGACACTTTTGGAATTGCACAAGAACTTGAATTTTAGAATGCTATCAAAATTGCCTGTAGCTGAGCGGTAACTGAGCTATCTGTTTCTGGAATGTTGTAGCTAAGTTGTAGCTAGCGTGCAGCTGAGCGCCAACTCTCTGGAATGGTACCGTGACACTGCAGCTAAGTATGAGCCCTTTGGAATGTCATGGCTGGGCTGCAACGGAGGTGCAGTTGAGTGGTGACGACGCCGACTTGTCAAAATGAGTTATTTAAGCATGGTTCTCGCGATTTTTTGGGCATTCTTCTCTTCTTACACTTCATTCTTCACCTAGAGAAATTGGGAGAGGCCCTTGGAGGTTGTTTGGGGTGTTGGGAAGCTCTCCCACTCCTCCTTGGGTCTTCAAGCTTCATCAATGGTGATTTTGCCCCTTATAGGTTAAGGAAGAAGATGGGTCACGAATTGGAGATGGAATTGCGAAGGGGAGGTGCAAATGGAGCATGGAGCAACTGCTAAGAACCTTGGGAAAGGCTATGCATCTTCTCTTTGGTTCCAATTTCTTCCCTATCTCTTCAGTTTTTTAGAACCATAAGTTCTCCGCCATTGAGGATTTTTCCTATTTGTTGAGATTAGTTGTAAAACATGGAATTCTTATGTATTTTGTGATGCTAATGATATATGCTCTTCAATTTTACTTTCGTGTTCAACTTCTATGTTTAATGCTTGCTTTGGATTGATCACCCATGCATGATTTTTGGTTCTTGATGTATTGAGAAATATGATTTGAACCTATAATTGAAATTGAATACCTATTGGATGGAATTGAGATGTTTGTGAATTCATGAGAATGAAATGGATGAATTCTAGTCTTGACAAATTGTAAATAAACTATGTTAAATTCCTTGCACACGAACTTTTCGATAAAATACCAAAAAGAGTTTCTTGTGTTATTTTGTGCACTTTGATGTCTAATTGAGTTATGAAAGGAAGAATTATCATGTGTTGCACAATTCCCTTGGGAGAGAACGATATTTATCACTTGTTACGCTGCGACCGGTGCACTTGCCATTGGTTTTGCAGCCAACAAGATTTTGGCGCCGTTGCTGGGGACTTGTGTTCCAATACAAGGCAATTTGAGCATTTATGACTCTTTTAGACTTTGTTGTGAATTTTTCTTTTGAATGTTGTTATGTATGTAGTTGGCTTTAGTTTTAAGGTTTTCTATTGATTTAGTTTGAACTCAATATTTATCTCGGAATACGCCTTTGAACTTGATGCTAGTTTGAACTCAATGGCTTTAGTTTGAACTCTATTGATTTATTTATTGAAAGTTGTTAGAAATGAAAGTTCTTGTATTATAATACAAATATTTTAAAAAAGTTGGACACAAAGGTGCTGTGATACCTAAGTTTTCATTGGTTGTTATAGTATATTTAATAGAACATGAAAGTACAATTATGTTAAATATTATTGAAATCATAATATCTATTAATTAAATTAAGTAGAAAAAAACTAAATGGATTTAAATATATTTTTTAATATAGAAGAAGGTAATAATATTTAAAGCGAGAAGATAGTATAATAATTTGTTTGTTTATTTATGTTTTCAATAAACAATAAATATTTGAAAAAAAAAACTATAAATCACATTGATGTTATGAATTTCATACTCGATTAACCGATATAAAGAGAATACAAACAGTAAAATAAAGTCAAAACAGAGACAATATTCACTACAAAATGAGGTGTTAACAAATGATAAAAAAATATAATAAAGATAAACATACAACTTATAATATAGAAATCAATTTTTTTTGTGATTAAGTAAAAATAATATAACTTTTAAATGACATAATTTAAATTGTTATACTATTATAAAACTTATGAAACCTAAATCTTGAATGTTTTCAACAAAAATAAAAGGATTAAGTTTCTCTTTTCTCTTTTCTCTTTTCATTAAATGAATAAGAATTTAGGATTTACTGAATCCTGTTTATGTAACCTTTTATATATATACATTATTATATAATCATTATACCTGTATTATATTTAAAGTAAGGAGATAATATAAAAATATATTTGATCTAATATAATAAATTATTATAGGTAGTTTTAGTTTTAGTATGTTTTAGTTTTGTTTGCACCAAGTGTTGCATTATGATTCCACAAAACAATATAAATTAATTACTTTAATTTTTATGAATGAAATATGCTTAATTATTAAAAATAAAAGCTATTGATATTTAACATTATAAAAATAATTCAAAAATTAAAAAAATATTGAATATGTTTTTTTGTCCTTTAACTTTAAGTGAAAATTGAAAATAGCTCTTTTCAAAATTTTGGTCCAATTTAATTTCTGAACTTTAGAAATGCGTAGATTTAATTTTTTTAATTAAATTTTATTAAATTTATTTAACGTTTCAAACAGGTTTCATGATAGCATTTGAGTTGTTTATACAGTTTCACACATGGTAGACTAAATTGGTCTAAAATTTCAAAGATGAACTAATTTCAATTTTTATTAAAAATTAAGAGACTAAAAACATATTTAATTCATTAAAAATTAAAATTTATCATTTTCTTTTGCTATTAATTGTATTTGATTTTTATTAAAAAATAAAAAATTGTAATTACTCTTTAAGAATTCAATTAACAACAATTATACTAAAAAGAATAAAATAAGAGCATGAAATGTATAAACAAAATAGGAGAATCCTTTTAAGAGTGTTTTATGTAAGAGTATACATTAAAACCATTTATTAATAACTATAAAAAAATATTTTAAAAGTAATTTTTTCATAAATAGAAGACAATAAAGTTATAGTTAAACTTATCAATGCTTTTTAACTTTATTTTCCATGATGAAGTTAGATTGACATTGTCTATCTCTATCAAACAAAAACAGATATTTTGATTGAAAATCATTTGCAATTAATAAATGAAAGTGATTTCAATAAACAGTAGAGTCTTATCCCTTTAATATTTTTTCTTCCAAATTTTATTTTAAATTAAAAGAAAAAGTTGAATATACATTTATTTGGCTTGCGTTAATTGGTATGCATCATTTAATATTTTTCCCTATAGGTCCCGAACACCTTATCTTATCTTATAAATGAATAAATACATTCATAACATTAAATTCTTGACGTGAAATATGCAGTGTACTACTTTTGGACCATTTAAAGTCCAAGTCCAACATTTACACTTCTTTTTTTCAAAGAAAATTCATCAATCACACGGCATTGTTCATGTAAAGTTATACAATCCTCTTTAGCCTTGATACTATATTTTGTTGTCAATTTTGTTCGAAAATATCAAATTAGTTCATTCTTTAAAAAATGCGTCAATTACATCATTACTTAATAAAATTTGTATCAATAAAATTCTTTCCATTAAATTCGTACAAACGGCGTTAATTAAAGAAAGAAAAAAATAATTAACGTCGTTTGTACGGATTTAACGGAAGGGATTTCATTGATACAAATTTTATTAAGTGAGGACATAATTGACGCATTTTTTAAAAGATTGACTAATTTGACATTTTTAAACAAAAATGGAGACAAAATAAGATATTAACCCTTCTCTTTGTTACACTGATTTGTGCACCAGCACAACATTAATTATTTTATAGGTTAACGTCTATATGTATTTCTTTTAGCATGCAAAATTAGAGTCAAGTTTCTGATTTCCTTCTACCATGGACTGATTTTAGTATACAAATCGAGTTTTTCATATATTTTAAAATATTAAAATTACTTTATTTTAGAGAGATCATTTTAGAGAATCACTAAATTGTAACTAATTTTAGAAAGTAAAATATTTTATGACTACTGTAGATATAATTTATAAATTAAAATTTTTATTATAAATAGAATATTATAATTAATTTTGAATTAGAATCTAAATTAGTTTTCATATATCTAAAATTAAAAATATTTCGTATTAGCTAAAACAAATGGTAGTTAATGGTAAAAATCAATTTATATTCTAATTCACAAAAAAAATTATAGTTTCTTATTTTATTTTAGATGTTAATAATTTTTAATTTTTAATATAAATTAATCATTATTATAATTAATCATATTTTGTGTCTAAAATTAATTATTATTTGATGATTTTCTTTTAATAAATTTAGATAAAAACTTATAACACATTACAACATTAAACAATGTATTAATATAAATAATTATATTTATTTGATAGTATTTTTAAAGTATCATAAATATAATTATAAATGAACATAAATTATGTTTTAACACAAAAGTTTTGGCAATTTGGTGAACTTATATCAATGTTTATACTTATAGTGTAGAATTGTGTTTGTTTACATGCATGAGATGAGCGTATTGGTATTATTTTATGCAATAAATTTCTGAATAAGAAAAGGACATGTCGATTGGCGCATATATCAATGAGTTCAGAATGAGAGGCCGTAACCCCTATTGAGCCTTTACGGCGGATATGGATGGTTCATGTGTCAGTAAGATAATTTATCCTAAAATACAAAATTATTATCTTTTTCATAAAGTATGAGATGAAATGAATATATGATACTAAAAACCTAACAATAGAGTGGAATTTGACTTTATTGTATCTCATATATATTTGAAATATAATTTAAATATTTATAAATAAGTTATTAAAAATATAAAAATATCATAAAATTTAATATAATTATACGATTAAGAAAAAATATTATAAAGTTTATATCAGAACATCTTTTTGAGAAGATATTGATTTTTTTTTAAATCTTTATATAAGAACACGTGTATGGTAACTTTTTTTTATAACAAAAAAAAATGAAATTTTAAATATAAAAATAAATATAAATAGTTTTTATAATTTAATTATAAATTTTTTTATTTGTTTTTTATATAAATTTTATTTATTTAGAAGATGATTTTTACTTATTTAATTTAAAAATATTTAAATTTAATATAATTAAATTTAAAAAAACTAGTTAAATTTAAATAAAACATAACTTGAAAGATAAAAATGAAAAGAAAAACACAAAAAAGGAGAACTCCTTTTATATATAACTATATATGGATTTATATATAAATATAGATATAGATTTACACTTTAATGTTCAGTTCATGTTTTATATCCACTTGGCTTTTACTTAAAGAAACTTCACTTTATTAATTTGATTTGAGATATTTAATATTTAATGAAAACATTTTAAGTTTATTATGAGATATTGATAATATTTTTTTGGTAAGAAATCAAAGTAAATTGAATTTATTAACAAGCAAGATAAACGAAACATTAGTCACTTATAGATTCAAAGTTCAGGTTGCAGTGATGAAAAAAGAAGACACAATAAATATGAATGAATGATATTAAAAAGAAAAAGGCATTACATGATACTAATCAAATTCCCATTATGACCCTTAAAAGAAAATGACATCATCTTTTTTATGACATTATAAATATTAATGAGTGCCAACCTATTAATATATTTTTATTTAGACACTTAAATTACATAACTTTGATTACTTTTTATAAAAAAGTACCAACATAGAAATTTAAAATATTGGCATTCACAAAAATTACTTTAATCTTATAATCTATGTTTACATATCTTTTTAATGCAACAAATGAAGTAAGAGGCACTTGATTCATTTAGCGTCTTTGAGGTTGTGTAGGAAATTGAAGCTAAACCAATTAAAGTTGAAAAACAATTCAAAAATCTACTCCTGGGAGTGAGAGTGAGCTTTAAATCTGCTCAACATGAAAGAAACCTTAAAGAGAAGGAAAGATAATCCAATGAGCAAGATCCAAATGTGTTCAACAAAAGAGAAACTTTTAAGATGAGAAAAGACAATTTGTTGAACAAAAAGTCTATGCGCTAAGCGTAGGCAACCAGTGAAGACAAACATGCTTAACATTATAAACATAAAGAAGATTGATTGGCCAAGGGACTTGATTTTGGAACTTAGATAGTTTTACAAGTTGAGTTATTCTTTGTTCTAGTATTGTTATATAGTGTTTTGGTTGAGAGGTTGAGTCACTCTAAACACCTTCACAATTTGCTCTCTGTCATTGTTCGGTCTCGTTCCCTGGTTTCCTGTTTCGCTCTTTTGTTTGGAGGTATACCTACCAAAGGTGCTCTGATGCCAAAGTCAATAGATTGTCTGTTCAGTATTTCAATGTAATAGTAATAAATGCACAATAAATGTGATCCCTTACCTTTGACTTGTATTTATAATTTTCGTCGTGGGCTTGGGATTAGCGGAATCTTAATCACGACAAAATCTCAACCCTTTAATCATTATTTACCTTAATCTTTGTAGCAATACCTTATTATGGACTTTCGCCGACCATTCATTATCGACCGTCCGGCTAGGTTGATCACATGCTGGCTTTATGGTCGTCCGCCCATATGATACATATAGTATTCATTTAATTATCTTACTCATAATCGATAGTTAAACTTTATTGCATTAGGATTGAGAGATATTGTAACTTATGTGTACTTCTTAATTCAAATATGCAAGTACATTTTGTTTTCCATTTTGATTTGGTTTTGTGTATTCTTTTTGTAATCTAAATTAAATCAACCAAATATTATAGTTGTTGAAAAAAAAAGTCTCTTTGACTATAACTGTAATAATCTTAATGTAGAGATCAAATTACTCTAACCAGGGGATGGATTAAGAATATTAGATTCTTAGAAAAAACAAGATTAAGGAACATGGTTTAATCTTATAAAATAGGAATAAATGTGAGATAATTGTGTGTATGAACAACATAGACATATTAATTAGCTCTCAAATATCATTCACTCCCAACACTTGATCACAATGATAATCACAATCATTGTATTAAGTTTTCATTCCATCAATATTTGTGAATTCTCTAATTTATTCTCTCTAAAGTTTACATTTGTTATTCTCATGTCTATGAAATTTTACAAAAAAAATAATAATTGTTAATATATTGACCAGCTTTACTTCTCATGTCTCAAAGTCAAGTCTCAAGTACTCAAGTTGCAAAAAGATTTTCATGAAGACTTGTTTTTATGTTAAAGCCTTTATAATTTAGCATATTTATATATAGGGTGTTGTTTATCCTTAGTTCCATGTATTGTATTCTTTGAACTTCGTTTATGGAATTAGAAAACTCTAAAAACTCATTTTTGGTCAGGAACAATCAATTACATAATCAATTATCACGACTAATTGGAGTTTTTAGGCATGTTTTTTTATTGTTGTGCATTCATTAGATACATAATCGATTGCCATAAGTGGATAATCAATTATCACGCATTAAGTAACTGACAACGGATTTTTGGAGGTATTCTTGAGTGAAATCTCTATTATTAAGTTGTGACTTTCATTCTAATATACAAAATACGTAAATTTCAAAAAGCATACATGTTTTGTTGTGTGCTGTGATAAATGTGTTTTAGGGTTTGTGTAACCCTTGTGTTGTGGTTGTAAGAACTTGGTGTTGGAAAAAAGCGAGAACTTTCACAAAAGTTGTGATTAAGTGTTGTTGCTGAGTTAAAGTTTGTCATCCTTTGTGAAGATTCAAAGGAGGTGGTCATCCTTCGTGAAACATTTGAAGGAGGTGTTCATCCCTTGTGGGTTTCAGGAGAAATGAATTTCATCACTTGGGGTAACAGGAAAAGTGTTCTAACCTTAAACTTGTTTATTTTCTTTGTGATTGTAACAGTTTGATGGTTTGTGATACTGGATAGTTAATTCTCATTTGAGATTAACAATTGGACGTAGGATCCATGTGATCTGAACCAGTATATAATCACTTGTGCAATTTTCTCTCTTCCTTACTCTCTTATTTGTTTAATTTATCGTTAAAGAGATTGAATTAAATGATAAAATATTTAAAGGCAAGATTTACGATTAGAAACCAATTCACCCCCTCTTGATTTGTTGTTTACACCAACGATTACGTTGCATCGCTCTGACACATGTAATTTAATTATAATTTGATAGATGATTAATTTCTAATAATTTTATAAGAAAAATGTACATTACTGACTGCAAAAATATGGAGGGAGAATATGTCGTGACGCCTTGATATGTTGTCCTTTCTTAGGATAAAAGTTGACCCAAGCTGTAATATAGTACTATTTTGCTTTCTATTAGAGAATAGGTTCAGAGCATGCCAAAATGTATTGTGTTTTCCCCTTAGAAAGACAATGTTGCGCTATATTAGGTCAAGGGAGGCTTAATGGCAAGCCTTATTGCTCCCACATTCTTATTTCTTAGTCTTGTTGAGTTCTCTCTTTTCTCTCTATGTCTCACTTTTGTCAGTGTTGGTTGTGCTTGTTGGATCACAGCGTGTGAAGAGGCCCTATGTGAAAGGAGGTTATGGTAGGTGGTAGATTTATTGTAAGCTTGAGATTATATGTGTTGAAAGGTAAAGGAAGCTAATAATTATTATTTATTTGTCTTGAATGGTTTGTTTGTTGAAAATGATTCCTTGTTGTGAATAAATGTGTTGGTATGCTTGTGTATGTGACTCTACCCTGTGATGAGTTTAATGGGATGAAGGATATGAATATGCACAATGTTATGGTTAAACACGTGAGCACATGGTAACAAAATGTTATTTGATAACATGATGCTATGTATTTGAGGATATATGGTTATGATGAAAGCATGTTAGTACTTGTATGAGCTGTTGGATGTTGTTTGCTTGATGTTATGAGTTTGATTTTGTTACCATTTGTGGTGCATTATGAATCTGAGATTTTAGTGGAGAACTCTAGGTGGTTCCAGAGAAAATCTATAAGGAAAGGTTTTGAGGGGAATACAATGGGAGATGAGATGGGTAGGTCAAAAACTATGAAGATACAGTGTGGCGTTTAGGATTACTTGGCTAGGAGGATACTAGTGACTAAGACCAAACGAGGCATCACGTGTTAGAGGCAACATGAGATGGATTTTGTTTTAATTTTTAAATTTTTTGAACTTTTTTTTAATTTTTTTATGATTTTTCAAATTAAAAAAAAGTAAGCAAAATTCACAAATTGACATGTGGCATGTACAGACATGAAGTTAACGTCAACTTAATGAAAATGTCCAAATTAAACCTTTTTAAAAAAATTTGAGGATTAAATTGAACCTAAAAATAATAAGGGGACCAAAATAAATTAAACCAATTAGAGGACTAAATCACTAATTAAGCCAAATATTATTTAATTGAAAAAACATCATAAGGCTTAATATGAATACAAAATTAATGAAAAGAATAAAACTACAAAAGCTTGTTTACATATACCTTTGCAATAGGAAAACTCTCTTCAACTCACTTTTTCAATACTTATATTTGATGAGCCTTTTGAGAGAGAATCATTACAAACATATACATCACTATTAAGATATGAGTCCAACCTTGACACCACCTTCAATCAAAAACCTTAAGACAATAGTTTAAGAGTCTTCATTCCTATATGGTGTTCAACTTTCTTATTTTTATTTAATGTGAAACTTAGACTTACGTATATTTTCATTAACATAACGAGACAAACTTGTCTGACCCTTCGTCAAAAGGATTTTCAATACAAGGACTCATTTGAGTTAACCACCAAAACAAACATTCAACTCGGATACTGTGGATGAATTTTTTGAGAAAGGATTATTGGAGAGATACAACACTAATGAGACATTAGCACAACTCACACATAAGAAATTGACACCACCTCCAATAAAAAATCTTAAAAGAATGAATTTATAAATTTTCAACATTCTCATGTTTACTTAGTGTGATACTTAGACTTACACTTAAATTTTTCAACCATGTTTACTTTTCACTTACTAATTTAAATATTGGAACACCATTCACACGTGAACCTTGGTTCAATTGTGTATCATTCTTCATAGTTGTCCATAACTCAACTCATACACCAAGAGATTAATTACTTCATTAAAATTGACCTAAAATAATTCATTTTTTTATCAACAAAAGATAATGAATTTCAATATATAAAAATAGAAGGCAAATGGAAAAAATTATTAGATATATATATTGATATCTTTTTTAGAGTGAGATGATTGATTTCATACCCAGCTTTACATAAAACACTAATAATAAACAAAAAGCTAGTTGGATAAGATTTTTTTATTAAAAATATATGTTATTAATACCATTTTATTATTTTTTAATAAAATTTTAACGTAATTTTAATACTCGTTTTATTTTATCCTTTTTTTCTTTTAAAACACTTAGTGTAACATCCCATTTTTAATAGTAAAATACTACTCAAATTAATATTACATATATGATAAATTAACTAATACAAGAAACAAACCTACGAAAAACAATATCTACACCTGTAGATTTGTCCGACTTCTTTACTGAATCCCCTCGATCACCTATTGCTGAAGTAACTGAAATAGATGTCTCCCTAAGCTCACACCAATCAGGTGATCATCACAAAAGAGAAAACATACAAGGACAAACAACAGAAAAGCAATGGTAAGCTAGATATAAAAGAGTTCATACAATTGTATCACATAACACATTCACATAATTATTCAAACAAGATAAATTAGTTCAGACATCCTAACATGTTATGACCTAGACTTTACCGTCCGGACATAGAATGATTATCGAGCTATGGCAGGTCAGGCACTTATGGTGGCCTCTACTGTTTTGCAAAACCATTGCCAATGGGTTTCACCCTACCATACTCACGAGGTTAGTTTGTTCCGGGCCTTGAGGCATACTAGAAGCCCCCAAGACTAAGACCTCCTGCTACTCCTCATGACATGGTTCAATCCTCTCTACTTGAGAATGAAAGACCATTGGAGTTTCAGGATAACCCCAAGACTGAGCTCCCTGCAAATCATTCTAAACTTACACACGACACCACCATGAAACCTCTCTACGAGGATCATGGAATTACGTCCATCAACCGTACTTTAAAACCATATACTTTCATTCGCTTTAAATCACCATTCATACCTTTGAATCACATACTTTTATGTGTAGTTAACATCCATGTTTATCCTCTTTTATATAATACAAAACACTCTCAAACATAATTCACAAACCAAACAACATCCAACATAGTACAAGACAAGATGATAGAAAAACATAGTAAACTAAACTCAGAACTTTCGCACAGCGCACCCCCATTCATAGAGCGAGATTAGGAGTTTCTCACACAACGACACAACTCGTTGTGCTAATTAACTCACAAAGGTACCAGACTTCAAGCCCCTCGCATAGCGCACCCAGGTCGCTATGTGCCCCCTTTCGCTATTCGAATTTAAACTGACAGAGATTCTAACTCAACACTAGTCGCACAGCGCCCAGATTCGCTATGCGAATCATCAGACATAGAACAACCCTCTTCAGTCACTCGCACAACGCATCAATTCGTTGTGCGAATGACTGAACAGAGAGAACCTCGCTGTAAGGACTCGTTGTGTGAAACTATTCGCTCAGCGAGTCTGCATAATCTGCAGAACGAAATTTTGCAGAATAATGCAGCTCATACACCACTCACCAATTATAACTATTTTTCCCAACTTCTAACACCCCTAGATTTTGTTATATACCTAATTAGACTTGTCTAAGTGATTCTAAACCTTCCTACCACCAATCTAAAGTGATTATGAACCAAATCCTATTCTAGAACATCAAATTTCTCAACTTAAAGACCCAAAATCCATTCTACCACTTTGTACATATTGACCATTTTGATGACTCAACCAAGTCACATCTGACTTACCTAAACTGTCCCAACAGACCAATTGAGCCCTTGACCTCCAATTCTCATTTCCACTACCTCACTTCCTCTAAAATGACTCTAAACAAGCACAATTCACTTCACTTTCTATCTAATCACTACTATAACAGATTACTCACATTTAGTATGTTCAATTACAATTGCACACATCATTCAACTCAGTTCACAACCCTTATTTCACAGTTACATGATTTGGCATTCAAAGAACAAATAATTTAATTTACTCAAAATCTAATATTCAACTCAAATAGAACCATAACAAAATTTATCACACACACATGTCATACTACTAATTAAAACAAAAATCTAGTTTCCCTTACCTTAGAGAAACGTAGCACAACTCACAAAAACCCCCTAACAGAAGCTTGCGTCGTAAGGAAATTCTACAAAAACCTACAACTCACCGATTTGTGATAGGAAACCAACCTTAGAACCCAAATTGAGCTAGAAATTGAAGAGAAACAACCAGATACATGCAAACAGGAATCGTTGCATGATCATAGTCCAAGAACGTACGGAAAAATAGGGGGAATAACTTACCGGCTCAAAACAAGAAATTGATCGGTAGGAGTTGTAGCCCTCAACACCAGGATTGCCTAGAAACTTCCTGATCGTCGAACATACGACTTGAGATCAAGAACTCTTAAAGAGAAAGTAGAGAACTCTAGAAAAGTGGTTTCTAGAGGGATGATACGTTTTAAAATAATGAAACTCTTATAAAAAAATTATTTATAATAAAATTGTTTAATATTAAAATAATCAAGGCTCACTATTTTTAGACTACCACCTAGGGATGGCAAAAAAATCCGCGTCCGCGGATAAAGTTCGCGACGGATAGTTGATACCCGCGGATATTGACTACCCGCAACCCGCGGGTAGCGGATATTTTAATACCCGCTTATAAACTTGTTGGGTGCAGGTATTATAATATCCGTACCCACGGATACCTGCTACCCGCAAAAAATAAATAAAAAAATTTAATTTATATTTTATTAAGTTAAATTTAATTAAAATTAACATTAATTTATATTTTACAAGATTAAATTTAATTAAAATTGAATTTAAATTTATATTTAATTTAATTTATATTATATTTTATATATTTTTTGTAATTCTATTTAAATTTTATTTTAATAATTTATTAAAATATATTCTTTTAATATTTGCGGGTACCCACGGATATCAATGGGAATCCGCGGATATCCACGAGTATCCGTGGGTTTTAAAATACCCGCGAACATTTTTTAAGCGGATATCCGTGTGGATAGCGGATTGGATAGCGGGTGGATTTTTTTTTTCGGGTCGAGTTGCGGGTAGGCACTATCCGTGCCCGACCCGACCCGTTGCCATCTCTACCATCACTTCTAAAATATCTATTTTTTGGGGTTTCACACTTAGTTATAAATTAAAAATGCATTAAAAGAACAATTGATAAAACAGTTATGTACTTTAATTTATTTTATTTTTATCCCCACACCATAGTAAACACATCAATTTAAGTTAATTAAAAAAATGAAAAGTTAATGTTAATTTCAACTCTGAAAATATATTTGTTTTAGTGAACCAATTAAAAAGAGAGACACGAATATAACTTACTATTATTATTATTACAATTTTATTATTTTATTACGATTGTTTTCAAGATCCACCATTGTATTTGAAAACATGAAAAATGCGTACTCAAATGGAACAGTGTACAACTTTTAATACATACACATTTGCTTTTGGAATATCCGAATAGGTAGCAAACTGAAAACGAAAATATGAATGGTTTGGTCAGAGATATGTGAAGGATTTTGATTGGTGAGAAAGTTGAAAGTTTGGTTTCAGATAGTTAAATTAAATTGCACGTTGTGGTGGTCGTGCATTCATTGCTTCGCATGGCATATAGTCGGCACAACAACACAATGAACGACACGTAAATTTTGACAGGTTGTATACTGGAGACTCTTTTGATCCTCAAGTTCAGAATTCACTCGACACAATATTAAGATTATGCATGGAGGAATAGACGACAATGTATGACTTTGAATGATGTTTGAATTATCACAAGTTCTCTTCTCTTTCCTGCCACAACAAAATTCCAAAATGGAATGTTCAAATAAAGCACGTGAAATTCAATTATTTTGAGAAATTTTCGTGTAACCACTTTTGAAAAAAAAAATTAGAATTATTGTTTGATCAATCACACTATTGTAATTAGTCTTTAATTTATAGAGCAGAAAAAATCCACTGAAAAACATTTAAAAGTTGCATTTTGATATATTTTAGGTTGAAATCTCACATAAAACACGTAAAAAATAAATATAAAGAAAAAAAATCACTTTCTATTTATTGAGAAGCAAATTTGGCATTGTATATAAGACGATTTATTACTTTCTAATAATGTGATAACCTTTTTTAAAATATAATTCTTCTTACTAAAACCATAATTTGATTAACAAATCCTTCCTTAAACTCAATGTTATTTAGTTTATATCAAATTTTGAATACATTTCTAGTGATTTGTGTAACTTTAAGAAAGTATCTAATTTGAGTGGTTTGGTCATAATATGAGCCACATGTTATTGTGTTCCATAATGCATCATCTAGATAGTTTTAGCTTTTGATCTCAAAGGAAATGAAATCGGACATTAATATATTTACAACGACCATGTAAAATTGGATTATACGAAAGCTTAATAGTAAAGTTACTATCACAACAAATTTTAGTAGCCTGGTTTTTCACTTTACACAATTTTCCTAACACTCTTTTCAACAATATGGCTTGACAAGCACATGAAGTTGTACCCATAAATTCTAGTTATGTAGTTGATAAACTCACAATTGGTTGTTTATTTGATGACCAAGAAACAACAACTGGAGATAATAAGAAAACATAACTTGAAGTATTTTTCCTATCATCTAAAACCCCTGCATAATCACAATATAAGCAAGCTCTTTTTTCCCTTCCTTCATATAGAAAATTCAATGATCAATTGTTCCCTTTAAATATCTCAGCACTCTTTTGATTGCACGTAAATGCAGCTTAGTAGGATTCTCCATCTATCTGTTGATTAAGTTCACCAGAAACATCATATCAGGTTAAGTAGATGTTAGATACATAAGACTTTCCACAATTTGTTTATAGTAAGTCTTATCCACCTTTACTCAAATGTCATCTTTGGTGAGTTTAACACTAAGGACAATTGGAGTTTGCACCAGATTTCTTTTATCCCTTTCAAACCTTTGCAACATTTAGGCATATTTCTTTTGACATAAGAAGATGACATTTATTTGTTGCATTACTTCAAGACCCAAAAAATACCTCTTTTTACCAAGATTTGTCACGTTAAATCATGCTTCATGGAACTTTTAAATTTTGTAAACATCAACTCGTCATTTCCTATAAAAAAAATAAGGTCATCAACTCGTCATTTTCTAAGAATGTTGATTCTACATCTAGTTGATAGATGGTTCATCCCTTTTGAGCCATAAGTGCTATTACCAAATGAATTGTCTCCATGCAAGCTACTTGTGCAAATACTTCTATGTAGTCTACCCCATATTCTTATGCATACCTTTTCAAACAAGCTTGGCATTGTACTTACCCACTTCTTCATTCTCTTTGAATTTTTTTCTTACAAATCCACTTGACTACAACTTTCTTTGCTCGGTTAGGTAATTATACCAATTCCTATGTGCCATTTTTGTTAATGGTTGTCATCTCCTCATCCATGGCCTTCCTCCTTTTTTCAATTTGAGCAGTAGTATCAAAGTGAGTAGAATCACTATCAGATATAGTCAGATTAACTTTTGTACTACCTTCAGAAAAACCTTGGATAATTTCATACTCTTCCATCAAAATGGATGGTCTTCTACACCTTCATTAAGCGGGACTAGCCATAGAATCAAAGGAACTAATATCCTCTTCTAGAATAATAGTATTATGTCATGCCTCATGTTATTCAATGTTTTCTTCTTCTGCAAGAGTTGATGCCACATCCCTATCACCCCAATCAAAATCACATAAGATGGTTTCTTCATACTTCTTATCCTAATCCCAACTTTTATCTTCATCAAAGACAACATCCCTGCCTATTATGATCCTTTGTGAAATTGGATCATAAAGTTTGTATGCTTTTAATACTTCACTAACCCCAAACAAAACAAAACATAGACTTTTGTCATCTAGATTAGTTCTTTTAGCATCAGGCAAATGAACATGAAAAATGCATCCAAAAACTCTAAAATACTTAATTGAAGGTTTGACTCCACTCCAAGCTTCTTTCGGTGTTTTATTTTGAACTACTAGTGTGGGTCGCCGATTCAAAATATGCACAGACCAGATGATAACTTTAGCTTAAATGGTTTTAGGCATTTTCTTCTCTAACAGAATGCTATGAACAATGTTCATAATGGTTATATTCTTTTGTTCAATGATTCAATTTTGTTATGGTGTGTATGCAGATGTTAGTTGTCTATGAATACCATTGTCATAGAAAAAGTCTGTGAAATCCCAAGATGTAAACTCTCATCTGCGATTGGTGTGTAAACCTCGAATTAAAGAGTTGTCTTCTTTCTAACATTAATTTTAAAATTCTTAAAGATAGGGAGATCTTTTGATTATTATTTTTTTCAAGACATAAATCCAAGTTTTTCTAGTGAAATCATCAATAAAAGTGAGCAAAAACCTCCTTTTTCTATTAGAGATAGGTCTGATTGGTCCACAAAAGTTCATGGATGAGTAGACTACTTTGCAATTCATCAATGGTCAACGTGTCTGTATCATTAGATTCTTCAATGGAACACACAACATAATCAAAACTCGGATCATGGATCTCAAAATTTTCTCAACTACTGCAACATCTCCTTTGTTTTCACTATTAGTCTCCATTTTGTTGGCTATGGTGAGTGCTTAAGCAAAATACTTGTTCACAAATTTTCCCTCCTTCATATGGAGATTTCAAAACTCTTTTCTTAGAGTTTGTATTTGTGCACACTTGACTCGTGAAGTGTCTTGGTACTTCTGTTTTAAAGAATACCATACATTCTTTGGAATAACGGACTGCACAAACAAACTCTTTGATGCCATAGCTTTGTGCACCTAGAAGATAGTTGCTTTTACTATGGATCAAGCCCTATGATGAAGCTTTGGTACCAGAATTTTAGAATCTCACAAAAAATACCTAAAAGATAAAAGGAAAGAAAAAATCATCCTCTATTTATTGAAAAGTAAATCTCACTATTATATAGCCTCACATCAAAGGAAAGAAACTGAAATAGAAATTGCTAGTATATATCATACAAATATGGAGTGAACTTATTCAAAACATAACTGTTTTTACTGGAACCATAATGTGACTAACATTTTATTTGATTTTTGAAACATTTGATTGAGATTTTATTATTTTATGTTTCAATGTCAAATTTAAAAGTATTAGAGAATTTGATCAATGCATTTGAGAATATTAGTGTAATTTTATAGTTGAATCTATTAATCGTTTATTATATTTAACAACAATAACATCCAAGTTAAATTCATATAAGGAAACAAATAGAATTATCTATGGTTAAAAATCTTAAAAAACAATAGTATATAAGTCTTATATATATAACAAATATTGAAGTTCTTTGTGAAAATGAAACTTTCTTTTACTATTACTATTTTTTTTTCCTTCAATGTATGTGATAAATTGGTGGATACTTGCAAAAGAAACTACACATAAATCTCTACCTACCTTTTTTGTCCTGAAATTACGATGATAATGTAATATGTTTGTTATGCCTCATCACCAAACCCTAATAAGTAAATTAGTCTTAATTTTTTAATTTAAAGTGGGGTAGTTAGTAACTTAAGTATCTTTGCTTTATATTCTGCTCAATTAAACTATTATTTTTCTTTCCAAGATAAAAAAAATGTATTTTATTTATTTTTTAATCAGAAAAAATAGACACTGCTGACGAAGACATTGTTTGGCTTTCTATCGATGAGTTACAACTCAACTTGACTTTAGCATAACGTACTTATTTGTTTTTAATTGTCTTTTTCTTTCAAAAGATTGAAATTTATTCGAACCTCATTCATAAACTATTATATATTTTCCAACTAATGTGACACCAATCACAATCCAGCTCTCACAGGAAGCAGTGCTATGGAAAATAAAATATATGCTTATAATACTTTCAGTTTCTTTAGTTTTCAAAGTATGAATTAGTTTTCTTTCAATTATGTGAGGCATAAAATATTTCCTAAATTGTTAAGATTTTTATAAAGGTGGTATAAAGTACTTCTTTGCTTTTGTTAATTATTAATTTCTATCTCAGATTTTTCTTCTAATTTTATTTATAAAATAAATAAATTAATGCTCTCTTAAAAGATGAAAGACGATTTCGTCAATTTAGGAACACGAGAAATATTAAATTTAAGTTTAAAAAAATGAAGAACTAGAAACATACTTTTCATTACAGCTTATAGTTTTAAAACTGTGATTAATAAATGTTCAAGGTGTTGAAATTAATTAAACAAGGATAATTTTGTCATTTTCCCATAAACAATCATTAATGGAATTATTAATTCTTATTATACTGTATATATTTTTCATAATTTAACGTATATTGCAAAATTATTTTCTACTGTCACCAACTCTTCATTATCTAATATTAGTCATCCAAACTTTCTCTATCTACTATCGAATGGTAAGGTACTATCTTCCAACATTCAAGTCATTGATCAAAAATTTTGATCAAATTTAAATTAAATATAAAAGTGGAATCAAATTATAACTAAAATATTATTTCCAGGTTTATGTTATTTACCATAAGTTCCTACTCAAGTGAGTCACAATGTTGTTTGTCATAAGTTCCTATTCAGATGAGTAACTGACGGTAACAATTTTATTACTAATAATAATAAATATTTTTGTGAATGGAAAATATAATAAGTTTATAAAATGTGAAAAGTTAAATAAAAAAATTTGGTAGTTTGGTAGAAAATTTTGGTGATGAGTTCAAACTCTTTTCTACCTTTTTTGTTTAAAAAAAAAGAAAAAAGAAAAGTAAAATAAAATTTAAAATATTGATAATGAATAAAACATTCAGATTTGAAGATATTATTGAGGAATCCATTATGTAAGTGGTGATTAAGATATTAATATAATAAAATAATATGAAAATAAGAAATAATATTAAAAAATTGATGAATAGAAAATTTTTTGACAAGTCTGAAAGTCCACTCGACAAGTTTTTAACTTAAATCTTGTTGAACAAATTATGTACTGTTAAACTATTGTGCAATATATTTCGTTGGAATGGGAATGTCTGATGAATTCATATTGTTGTGGTAGATATGGAATTATGAATTATAATTGTGATGGTATAGGATAGAGGAATCTTAAAAATCATAGTTGGTACATTCCTGGTCATAGAGCAGCCCTGGTCAAATCCAGTCAGTTGTGACTAGTCATATGTACTGGCGTTTATGGTGAGTTTGATTCGTCAAACATTTGATTCTTCTCCGGTGACCATTTATGGTAATATTTTAGTATTGTTAATTTATTTTGTGATATATTCATTTTGTATGATTTTTGTGATGATTGTAATTTATTATATTGGATTTGAATTTATACATCTGAATATGATATGAGTATTATGGAGAGATTTCGTAAGGGTATAATATGAGTTGAGGAATGTGAGCATGGTATGAGTCTCGTGGAGAGATTCTGTAATGCCATGGGATGTGTGTATATGTTGATGTTGAGGGTCTAGAGTTGGAGGTTATCCTGATACTCTAATAATCATCCAATCTCAAGTAAAGAAGGATGAATTATGTGGTGAGAGGGGCAGGAGGTCCTGGTCTATGTGTCGGTTTTGGACATAATGTTGAGGACTAACCTTGTGATGGTATGGAAGGCAAGAGGTCCTGATCTATGTGTTGGTTTTGGACATAGTGTTGAGGACTAAGAAGGCAATTGTGGAAGCAGTTTCTATTGAGTATATCAAAGTAATGGATGAGTATCTATGATGCAATTGTTGTATGATGGTATGAGTGTGTCTGACATAATTATTATATGAGGTTTGTTAAGTACATCAAAGTAAATATGCATGTTTTATAAATGATTGGTTGCATGTTAGCTCACCCTACTTGTTTGTGTTTGTGTATGTGCGATGATCGTATAATTCATTATACGGAAGCAGATGAAGGAATGTCGTCTGACTCAATGCCAAAGAAAGGAGAGATAGAAGAATTCGAATTATATTTATGAATTTATAGTTGAAATCTAAGTTTAAAATATATATATATATATATATATATATATATATATATATATATCAAGTATAAATTTTCAAGTGTAAGATTAAATATAATACTTCAATATATAAATTATGAATTATCAATTATGAATTATTAAGTGTGAGAATTTGAGATTTTACCGTCACAATTATAACGCGTTGGCCTACAGATTTTATGATCTATTTAGTTTTTAATTAAATTATCTAATAAGATAATTTTTTTAACATGTATGATGAGATACTAATACGCAATACTTAGTTTAATGTGCAATATTATTATCAAAATAAATACAGTTTTTAATGTAGAAAACATAATTCTAGTCACTCAATACTCAGTGTTCGATTAAGTGATTTATTCATGTCGCATTATTAATTACAAGCTATCCTACATTAAATATCCAATAACATGTATAATATTATTGTCTTAAATAATCTAAAAAATATAATTAAAAAATTGCGAAGTATTCAACTATATATAATATAATATATGATATGTATTTGACAGTTCGACAAAGAATATGTAACTTAAAACAAAATAAAAATTATGGGAGAGACATAAACACATTTAAGTTTATAAGATTTTTTATAAAAGTAGAAAGAGAAAACTAGAATTAGATATATGTTTTTACGTTACTATTGAAATAATAGTGTTAGAGTTATGTTACATTTAAGTTATTAAATGCTTTTTGAAAATTGAGATTTTTATATTATGTTGTTTTTAAAAAATATATTTGAAGAATTAAAGATGAAAATATATTTAGATTGTTATAGGGGTCAACTATAAGGGATGTAAGATTTATGAATATATCCTAACAATATATTTTATATGTTTGAAAAATAGAGAAATAATGGAAAAAAAAAATAAGTAGAGAATTCCACAAGGATTATTATAAAAAATGCATTTTTTTTTGTATCGTAGTACTAAATTGTCCTTATTAAGTTAGTGTACGTCAGAATTTTCATCCTTGTCTCAAATAAAAGCATAAATAAAAATAATGGTTTATTGTCCTATCCACAGTTTTTTAGAAGATGAAAACAATCATGACGTTACTTTTTCATATTGAAGACTATTATTATTGAATTCATTTAATTTATTTAAATGTCATTAAGGAAATTTAACTAAAAATACTAGATTAAAAGTTTAGTTAATAAACAAATAGTTTTGAAGTGTACTATTAATTATTGAGGAAGTTGTGAGAGTCTTATGTGAAGTTATTATTCAACATAGTTTATTAGTATTTTAATACTACTATCTTATACTAATCTTATTCAACTTGAAGATAAGAAAAGTATAATAAATAATTCTTTTTTTCTAATGATCAGATTGAAATACTATTAAAATGTTCCACCTTATAATGCCAAATTGTTATTTGAGTTTAGCCTAAAAACAATTTAGAGAAAAAGCACTTGAATTAAGTTAAAATTCAAAAAATCTAAGCAAAAGTATCAATTGACTTAAACTGGGTATTCATATCACATTCGAAAAAACATCTGTATGTGATTATTTTTCTAAAAGTACATTTTAATAACTAAAAACGAATACAAGTTGTGGAGTCAAATTCAAAAATAATAATTTAACAACAAAATTAAAAATTACTTAATAGATGACAAACTTAAAAAGTAATTAGTTTTTTAAATTTTAAATTCCATATAAACAATATAATTAGATTATATATATATATATATATATATATATATATATATATATATGTAGGAGCACAAAAAACTTAATTGTTTTGTATTTATAAATATTAAAATATTTTTCTCTCTGTTTTTTATAAACTTTCTATTTTCATAGTAAATATTTTGTGTGTTCATTTTCTTTCATTCTAGCTCTTAGGATACATACAAAAAAGGATACGTGTCGAAAGTATTTTTATAATTTAAAATTTCACAAGCACTACGAATATATAAACTATAATTAAAATAAAAAATATTCTCTTGGCTTTGCACTTTTGCTTGTCATTATTCATTAGTAATATATTATGTCTTTACTAAAATAAAGTAAGTATTATAATAACGTTAATTATTATTATATGTATATGTCGGTGCCTTGTCTGCCAGCAGAATTTGGCAAAACCATGGGTTGCTGATGATGTTGTTTTGTTACTCAGATCTTGAACTTTTCGAAACTGCTTCTATTATTTCCTTATAATAATACGTGAAAAGTTCAATATTAAAATAAATAATAAAAAAAAACAGGCCAGTGAAAATAGCTCACAATAAACAGTTCTTGCAATAGTTATGATATTAATAATGAGAAACAGAAAAATTGAATAAAATAAAATAAAATAAACTTAATTTTGATTGCTAAATGTGGAAGGGAATATGATTGATTATTCAAGTAAAGTCTCTTATTTCAATTATGATACATTAAGTGTTAATTTCAAGTGATTAAACATGTGAAAGTAGAAGCAAAGAAAAAAAAATGTAAAGGCATGTTTTATTTTTTTTTATAAAAAATAAATTAATTTTAATTTTGAAAAATTTAATATAATGTTGTTCTTTAGTTCGTGAAATCACTAAGTAAAGTATGAAATTAGCCACGACGATGAAAATGAAAGAAGTAAATGAGAAAACATCCCACTGTGTGTCTTTTTGAGGATTATTTTGGAAACAAATTTTAATACTTAATAGATTTGGATGAGAATTTGATTGTTGAATAGTATTAAATCTTTCTTCGAAAACTGATTTTAAAACAGAAAAATAACATGCGAATGAAATATGACAAATTTAAATTTAATATGATTTTCCAAAAAGTATCTATTTTATAGTTTTATACATTTTTCTTTAAATGTAAGGTATACATTCTTTAATCAGGATTCAATTTATAAATTTGTTTACCTAATTTTCACCATAAAATAATTTATACACGTTACAAGAACTCTTTCCTCGACGAAATTATTTCATTGAAAATCAATATTTATCACTGAATTAAAAGGCATAACTAATAATCAAATAATTAGTGTTTAATTGTTTGAATTTGATTATCACTCCAATTATTTTATTTCTATCTTGAGATAATTGATAACATAATTTAAAAGAAAATGAAATTACAAAGAGAAAGATATTTAGTGAGAATGTCATATGATTGATATCTATGATACTAGTAGAATGCTTTAAATGAGTTCATTTTATTGTGTAACTTGTAATAGTTTATACAAATAATGTTAAATGTTACATGATAAATATTTCTATATCTACTTTAGCATATATATATTATTGCATCACTATTATAGTAAATGGGACACTAAAATATCTTAGCAGGATTTATGCCCTAGTTCATCAGATGTTTGAAAGCGGTAAAGTAGAGGTGTATGTTCTTAAATCAATTATGAGAACAGTAATATGGATAAGTTAATTTTTACTGCAGTTAAACGATTTTCCAATTGTTAAATAACGCAATTAAAAATACCACGACACAATAAAATATAGTGCAATTACTAAATGGAATGTCATTTAGATAAGTTATTGTTTTACTCTCTCTTTTTTCACTATACCTTCAGGTGTGTTATTTCTCAAAAACCAAACGTATGAGGACCATCAAACAAATTGTTCTTGGGCCATGCTATTGGCACTTCCTTAATTCCTATTTCAACTACCAACTTTTTATTAATCTATACTTCAGTAATTCCTAATCAAATAGTATAGTTTAAATATAAAATTTTTATATTGAAAATAAATGCACTCTTTTAAAATCTTTGGTGCATTACTGAAAATATTATCCAAAAATACTACATGAATATTTTTAATGGATATATGTAAGTAATGGATACTTGTATTTATTTATCCACTTACTAATGAGGTGGAAATGAGTATCATGGTACTGATATATTCCCTGCTTTCTAATAATTATTAATGACTTTTATTTAAGTTTTTTTAAAAAAAATCAAGTAATTAAAATAAAATTATCAGTAGAAGAGATATTACTAATAAAATAATAATTTAAAATTTGATTTCATATATTTTTATTTTTTATTTAGACCTATATAAAATTGAATTTATTTTAAAAATTATATTTTTTTAAAATTTATATTTTGACATAACTCATTTAAATTTGTTTTTTTGCATTAATATTTTATTGAGTAATTTGGTTTGAATTGTACTTAAGATTAAGTCTTTTTTATCTAAGTTTATATTTTAAAAAATTGCTTTTAAATAATTTTATTTATTAAGTCTAAGTAAACCTTACACAATGGGATTATTGTAATGTGAAATTTGCTTTTAAATAATTTTATTTATTAAGTCTGAGTAAACCTTACACAATGAGATTATTGTAATGTGAAATTTGCTTTTAAATAATTTTATTTATTAAGTCTAAGTAAACCTTACACAATGGGATTATTGTAATGTGAAATTTGCATTCATTTATAAAGTATAAATTTGTCTTATTTTTAGTTGATGGAGAATCCCCAACATACCTCTCACGTAAAGGGATATACATTTCGAACGCGAGATTAGACATTGATGGATAATTTGATAGCAGCTCAACACTAGGTGACACGATAAGTCTAACAAACAACAAATATTTTAGTATATGGTGGCAGGATTAGTCAAACAATCAACAAATCTAGCTATGATAGACTATAATCCATGATTTTAATGTCATGTTAATAAATGGACTTCAAGTCTAATTCAACCTTATATAATCGACTTATAAGATGAGGTTTGTATCCACATATATACTATAAATTCACTTTATCTCTATCGATGTAAGATCTTTAACAATATACATTTTTAAAAAATAAAATATAAAAATATCTACATTTACACATAGATACCTATGAATATAAAAATATTTACAAATATTTTTCACAAATACTCGACGAATATTAAAACATATTTTTAGACCAAATAGATAGACACTATTTACCCTATTTGACTCAATATCATCCCATATTATGAACTATATATTTCATATAACAAGTATGAAATTTAGCATATTTTCTTATGCATAATACAATTAAAGATTATCTATCAAAATAACAAGGTAAAATATCTTATTAAATAATATCTTATTAAATAACTATTGCATGATATAAAATATTTTTGAATATAAATTTTGAAATTATTTATTACCATTTCTACTTGAAAAATGATTGCATAATCTTATTTTACTAAATTATTTACTTTTTACATGTTTTTAAAATTAATTTATCTGTATCATATATAAAGGATTCACTCTTTTTTAGGTCTATACTTTATTTTCTAATTTTACTCTAATAAGTAATTTTTTAAAATTAAAATAATTAATTCCAAAATTTATCTTTTAAGTAGTATTTTTCTGTTTTTAATTTAGTAATTTAGTCCATTTTTTCTAAACTTAAATATTTTTTAAAATTAAAATAGCTACATATAACAAAAAATTGTTTACAAAATAAATAATTTTTTTATTACTATAAAAAGAACATAATTCGCCTGGCATTTTCACTCATTTAATTATAATAGAAATGTGAAGCACATATGAATTTGCTAGAGTAAAAGAACCACAGTTTACATTTACTTTTTTACTAGCAGAAATACTTACGTTATTGGGATTGTGTATTTGATTCTTTTATATCATAATATTTTATTTTTTTAAGACAAGATCGTTAAAGTAAACATCATTTTAAAGTTTAACGGAATGTATAACCGAAATAGTGTCTAAATCTGAATTGTCTAAGATAAAAAGTTTTAAAAGCTATAACTTAATGTTATAAAGAATTACAATAGAGCGTCTAGTAACAATAACGTCTAAAAAGTTTAAATCGTCTAGAATAAAAATAAAGAACGGTAAACACTATATATTAAAATTGTCTTAAATAATGTAAGTTACTCAAACAGATAACACCTAAATGATAGTACATGTATTATACATAAAGGCTTAGGATCATCTATCACTTTCAAACATGTACATTGTAGTACTTCTTTGTCTATTGTATTGTGCTTTCTTATTTTGTGCAAACAACTGCCTTTATTCAAAAGTCTGATCAGGATCATAATAACATTAAGAGATTGAGAGTTATTCAAGGAATGTTTCATTAATGTTTTCTGCCTTCCTTTCCGCAACACAGTTCTTTTTCCAAAACGCAACATAGCTTCTAACATAAGGCTACACCTCTAGAGAAAAGTCAAAGCTTTGAGTAAAGAATCTTTTTTGAAGAAATCTATATAAAGAGGACTGCATGAAGAGAAGACAAGAAGAACAATTGTTATAGAATACACTCACGCTACCTCTTTATTTAAGCTTTGTCTCTTAGACTTGTTCTTTGAAAAAAAAAAGTTATTTTCAAGTTTTCAAAATCTTATTGTATTGATTTCAAATCCTCTATAAGATAATTACAAATCATGTTCTTGTATTTTGCAAAACCATCTAGTCAGTTAGACTAGTTGATACCAAGAGTAGTTATACTTGTTCTAGTCAATGGGTTAGTTGTATACTACGAGTGGTAAACTTGTTGTAATTATTTATGATTAGTGGAACCTCTTAAAGGTATTTAAAGAAGAACTGAATGTAGTTTAGTTTGAAGCAAACCAATATAAAAATAAGTGTTTCTTATTGCTTTTATTTCTCAAAAGTTTTCCTAAACATTGTTTTATAAACTCATTTAACTATCATTGGAGATCATCTAATCCCTGAAAAGGAAATTAAACATTATTTTGCAAAAAGATTTAAAACTCTATTCAATCACCCCTCTTTCAACAATTTTATTGTGTTATAGTTTTATTAAGTTTAATTTAATATTTACTTTGTAAATTTAATAAATTTATTTAATTATAATTTTTATTTTTTTTATTTCTAATATGTAAAAACTTTGAAAAATGTCATTTTTGAAGTGATGGTGGTGTAAAAATAGTGAGATTCAATTATTTTATTATTAAAAAAATTTAATATAAATAGTTTTGTAATGAATAAATTTTATTATTTTAAAACATAATATTTTTTTTAGATAACTAATAAGTTTTTTCGTTTTGTATAAGTTTAGAAATAACGTAAAGTAAAGAAAGGTATGTAACTTTAGAGTTTTGTTTTCCCCGTTAATCACTCCATGAGAACTATTAGTATACAAAAACATCTTTTTCATGCTCCTCATACTTACATTATCACTTTTAGATCTTTGACAACAATCCCTACATATTAAAGTGATAATCTTCTTTTATATACTTTCTTTATCTTAAAATACTGTTCATACTTACAAGAACTGCACAATATTGTTTGTGTCCCATCATCACAAAAAATTACTCGTAAAAAATCTCACTTTCCAAATAATGTTTCAGTTCGAACAAGAAAAACTTTGAACACATTAATCCCTCAAACGACTCTCCTCCACTGCACGGACAAACAAGAGTTCGAAAAACCTTTCCTTCTACTATGCAGACAATAGACAGTAACTCATGCACAAACGCAAAAAAAAAATAAAAATCGCCCATGTTCAACATCACAGAAGCTGCAATACGTAAATAATAATAATAGGAAACGAGAAATTTGAATAGAAAATGGAGAAATATATGAATCACAATCTCACTCTATCCTCCACCTTTTGGGGAAGGTAACTACCTAACTAACTCTGTGGCTTAAAAAAGAAACAAAATTGTGTGTTTGGCATTGGTCAAATGAATTCCGAATGAGATGCTATTGAAAGTGGAACACTAAGTGAAACTCACTCTTTCACCCTTTCCCTCACAAACACAAACACACTGTGATCATAACTCTCTCCTTAACATAGTAATGTTATCATTATTCTCTTCACTGTGATCCAACCCACATATCCACCCGCCATGGCCTCCAACCACCTTATCACCCTCACCCGCCGCCTCCTCCGCCTTCCGCCCAGCACCCGCCCCTTCTCCACCGCCCCGATGACCTCTTGCCGCCCCGCCCCACCAATGCTCTACGACCGCCTCGCCTCCGCCACTATTGCCAAGCTCCGCCGCCTTGACCACCCCGACCCCCGCTTCCTCAAGCACGGCAGCCCCGTCCCCTCCATCACCGACCACACGCGCGTCCTCGCCGCGCCCCAGACCCTCGTGACCACGCTCCCCAGCGGCCTTCGCGTCGCTACCGAGTCCTCCCTCGCCGCACGCACTGCCACCGTCGGCGTTTGGATCGACGCCGGGTCGCGGTTCGAGACTGAGGAAACCAACGGCACCGCGCATTTCCTCGAACACATGATCTTCAAGGGCACCGCGAAGCGCACCGTGAGGGAGCTCGAGGAGGAGATCGAGAACATGGGAGGGCATCTCAATGCGTACACCTCACGCGAACAGACCACGTACTACGCTAAGGTCATGAACAAGGATGTTCCTAAGGCTCTTGATATTCTGGCTGACATCTTGCAGAATTCGAAGTTCGATGATAATAGGATTGTCCGTGAGCGTGACGTGATTCTGAGGGAAATGGAAGAGGTAAATGGTTAATGTAATATTTTTCTTCTTGTTTACTTGTGTTGATTTTAAATGTTAGTTTTTTTATGCGATTGTGTGTTTGTTTGCTTTGAATTGTGGGAGATGAAGGGGATAAATGTTGTTGTGTAATATTGAATGTGTTGATTGTTATTTATGTGATTGGTGTAGAGGTTTCTTGCGAGTAAAATCTTAGGATCTCACGATTCTTTTTCTCTATTCTATGTTAGAGGTATTATTTTCGGGAAATTGGATGTAGAGGTGTTTTCTGGTTTAAATGGGAAGTGAGAGAGCCGATGAACAGTAGAGTATGAAATGAATTGATTTGTTTTTTTTTTTAAGATTTTTCATTAGAAGAAAAGATTGGATTTTGGTCTTTTGGAAGAATCTTGATCAAATGATATCCAAACGGGAATGGTTTTTGTTTCCAATTTAATGGAGTTTGAGGATAATTTACGCAACGTGTCTATCTCTTCTTACCAGTTAAACAAGTTCATGGAATGCTTTAGCTTGAGTAGGATGAGTAAGTTGTTATGTGGAACTACAACACATTTGTTCTAAGTTCAAATGTTTGCATTTACATGTTATATGCCAAAATGGTTTTCCTATTTGTAATCTTATTTTCTTCTACTAAAAAAATGATGGATGAAATGTGGTCCAATTTCATTATATCTAGCAGGGTAGCTGTTTAGGAAATAGTGTAATTAGGGGCCTTTTGAGATGTAATTTAATTCAGTTTTCGAAT
Organism: Vigna umbellata; assembly: GCF_029865625.1. Taxonomy (NCBI): domain Eukaryota; kingdom Viridiplantae; phylum Streptophyta; class Magnoliopsida; order Fabales; family Fabaceae; genus Vigna; species Vigna umbellata. The sequence continues at coordinate 23,975,651 of NC_142171.1, forward strand.
AAAAATGCATCTAAATCAAACATAAAAAGTATATATAGTACCGTTTAAAAGGGAACCAAAGTTCAAAGCCTAATCTTGTTTTGATAAATATATTGAATAATAAACTAATAAACAAGTAGAAAGATTTTTAATGTTATGTGTGTATATATTTCTGTGCGTGTTAAGTGCATTGCTATACAATATCACTCTTTTACTTATTTGAGTTTATTTAATTCCTTTTTCTATCTTCCTGTTTCTTTCATGATTTAGTTTATGAAAGGCTAACACAGTAATATTCTCATGATGTGTAACTGCTTATAGGTTGAGGGACAAATGGAAGAAGTAATCTTTGACCATTTACATGCAACTGCTTTCCAGTACAGTCCACTTGGTAGAACAATTCTTGGACCTGCTCAGAATATCAAGACAATCACTAAAGATCAGCTGCAAAGCTATATTCAGGCACACTACACAGCTCCTAGAATGGTATGCAGAAATTCTTGAGCTTCTTTTGGTACATGTCCTCTTGTTAGTAATTCATATCATATATATTCTTACTACATTGTTATTTTGTGACATTTCATAGAGTATATCTTTCTATTTATAAATAAGATTAAATATGTTTTTAGTTTTTAAAGTTTTAAAATTTATCTATATTTTAAAACTTTGACACAATTTAGTTCTCAAATTTTAAAAATAAATAAATATAATTCTTTTAACCTAAGTGCATTAAATTGTTTTGATGTATCAAATGGTGTTTTAGGTTGAGATTTAAATTTTTTATACTATTTAAGATATTTTAATTTAAATGTCATCTAAAAAGTCATTTAACACAACTATTTGTTAGTAAAGACATAATTTAATATATTTTTTTATTATCTCTATAAGATTCTATTTAATCTTATAAAATTTATGGAAAAAAATGTTTCATTTTAATTTAAAAAATACTTGTTTGGTGAAACTTGAATTTGGTATTAAGGTTCTTCTTAGTAAGGAAAAGACATAACTTTTTTTTTAATTCAAGAACAAGAAGATTTAATTGGAAATATTAAGAGATTCTTAAGGGTGTTTAAATAAAAAAAAAGTATGTAAAAGAAATGTTAACACTTTTAGATTAAGAGGACTATTCATATTTTAAATTAGAAGACTAAAATATATTAAAGTTTTAAAACATAGACATATTTCAATTTTGCGTTAAAGTTTAGGAAGTAAACATATTTAATCCTCCTTACCACAAAATGGAACTATAACTGTTTGGTTTGGGTCTGATTTCTTAGGTGGTTGCCGCATCTGGAGCTGTCAAGCATGAAGAAATTGTTGAGCAAGTAAAAACATTGTTTACTAAGTTGTCAACAGATCCCACCACAGCTTCTCAATTAGCTGCAAAAGAACCAGCCATTTTTACCGGTTCCGAGGCAAGATCATTAGAGTAAACACGTTGAGTGCAGAAAAACCTGTCTTGTGTAGTGAAATTTAATGGCTATTTTAATGTGTTTTTAAAACAGGTTAGAATTTTGGATGATGATATTCCCCTTGCACAATTTGCTGTAGCTTTTGAAGGTGCTGCCTGGACAGATCCTGATTCCGTTGCTCTGATGGTCATGCAAGCTATGTTGGGTTCTTGGAATAAATCCACAGGAGGTGGAAAGCACATGGGGTACACCACTTAAGCACTTTTTCAAACCCCAAAATATAAAATAGCTGCTCTGCCTCCTCATGATCACATAACAGAGTAAATTTTACTTGTTACAGCTCTGGGTTGGCGCAACGAGTTGGCATTAATGAAATTGCAGAAAGCATTATGGCCTTCAATACTAATTACAAGGATACAGGTCTCTTTGGTGTTTATGCTGTTGCTAAGGTGAGTCATTGTGTAGATTCTAAGATTCACAATGCATTTGTTTATTGTTTACAAATAGATTTGAATACAAGCACCATCTATCTCCACATCACATACTAACTTTTAGCCATCTTGAATCTTTCTAATCATCTTTGATTTTTCAACATTTCTTTCTTATTATGCTTCCAATCATGGTTATCCTAATTTTGTTTAGAATCGTAAAATTCAAATATAATGAAAAGATACTTCAAATATAAGATATAAATGATATATAATGTTCAAAACAAAAATTTAAACTAGAAATAGGTGAAAAAACTTGGGCAGAGCTATATAAACCTATTAGAATATATAGTGTTTTATCTGTATAAACCTATTAGAATCTAGAGTGTTGTGGCTACGGTATTCTTAACTGTGTGCAATGTACATGAATTCCTTTATTTCAACCGGTGTATGAACATTTTTTTTAAAGAACATTATGTACAAGTTGTATGCAAAATATATTTTCTTCTGCAACCTCTGGCTCTACGATAAGTTTTACATTTTTATTTAATGAAGAAGATCCATTTTTAATTTGTTCTTTCAGAAGGATTGCTTGGATGACTTAAGCTATGCAATAATGAATGAGACAACCAAGTTGGCTTATAAGGTTTCACAAGATGATGTTATTCGAGCTCGTAATCAGGTGTCTACTATTACTCCTACTTTTCACAGTTTCTTTACCCTGCTAATTTGGCTTTTGCATGCAAGATACGTTGGATTAGTTGGTGCTCAATTTTGTATTCTGTTCACTGGTAGCTACTTAGAATTGTATTTTTCACAGTTGAAATCTTCACTCCTGCTCCACATAGATGGAACAAGTCCAGTAGCTGAAGATATTGGGCGCCAGGTACAATAAATCTTAACAACATTCATGACAAAAAAAGCAAGAGGGTATGATAAGAATAGTGTAGTTTACCCTGTTCACAAATTTATTTTAAGAAAAAAAATACTTATGATTTGGAGATATATGGGTGCATGAGTTGTGAAAAAAAAAAAGATTCCCATTTTGGATTAGGAATATGATGATTAAATAAAAGGTAATAATAGTAGAACCAAATTCTGAATGCAGAAAAGCTGACAGTTTTTTGCGCTTACATAATATTTAATATTTTTGGTAAGAGGTTGTATAAAACCTTCTTTTATCTTGGCTCATTACTTTTCTCTAGAAGTCATTTCAATGGCCAATATCATGCTGAAATTTCCTTGCTGTTTATACCATGCAAATAATTGAATCAATACAATGTTTTGTTTCTTCCATTTGATATTTCCAATTTTTATTTACTTTTTATGTGGTCATTATTTCAGCTACTCACCTACAACAGAAGAATACCATTTGCAGAATTATTTGCTAGAATTGATGCTGTTGATGCAAGCACAATAAAACGTGTTGCTAACAGATTTATTTATGACAAGGTTTTGTTGGAACCATTTATCTTGTTAATCTTTCAGTAACACGAACGCCAGTTCATTAGGCAATTTGTTTCGTCAGCTTGTCTCTGAACTCATTACATTTGGCCTTGCAGGATATTGCAATTGCTGCTATGGGACCTGTTCAGCGTTTGCCTGATTACAACTGGTTCAGACGAAGAACATACTGGAATCGATATTAGTTTTAATCATAGTTTACGTTTCTTCAACTTCCCGAGAGATGTGCCCAAGGAATCAAATTTACACCTTGTGTATCTCCAAATAGTTGTTACAACATTCAATTATCTATTTATTCATTTATTTGGTATAGGCATTTTTAAAACAAAGGGAGAAATAAATATGCTATTCTTCACGGTGTAATTGTGATTGACTCCGAACCCTCAGAATGCGCGACTAGTTAATGATACATGGTAGTTTAATTTTTTATTAAAAATCTACTTGTTAGGTGTTATTATGATTCAAAGTTCAACAATCATATTATCACATGGAAATCTGCTTAAAAGAAAAAGGAAAAACAAACACAAAAACATGGAGATCAAACTAAATTCATGCTAAAAAAACATACAACCAAACCTCTAATAAATAGAATGTTATAAAACAAATCTAGGAATTGATACATATTACTAAAGTTTAAACTAATAAATGAAGAACATTAAACCAAGTAAGTGGTGGATACGAGACCCTAAGTTAATGAAAGCAATTTACTTTGAATGTAAAGTGGTATATTTGTACACTCTGAACTACATATGGTTTATCATAGAGGAGGGCAAGCGGGATTAAATATCTAAGATTAGTGGGATTAAAATAATTTTTTTAGACACTTAGTAATAATTTTAATAAAATCAGGAGGTGTACATGTACACTCTCGCGTGTATATATATATATTGGCCACTAAGTCTAATATATTAGAATCTCAAAAGTTAACAAAATAATTACCTTCACGAAAAATATGACATATTTGAAACTTTATTAATACAAAAAAAACCAACTAACAAATAATAAAAAATTGTAAATAATGATCAAAATTTGTTGATAAATCAAAATTATTAACAACTCGTCGGTCATAGAAAGTCTATCGATTAAATGCTTGTGGATAAATTTTATTGACAAATAAAAAATTTTGTTGGTAATATCAAATGACCAAAATCTATTAATAATTATCAAAAACCAAAATCAATAAATAATTATTGATTAATTTTGTTCATAGGTATATTTTAAAATTTTGTCATTTTTCTCTTCTTTCTCCTCTTCTTTTATTTTTTCTTCTTTTTCTTCCTTCTCTTCTTTTTTTCTGTGACATCCCAAAAATACAGTTATAACTATAAATTTAGAAATCACATTTAATAATAATCTCAATCAGTTTTTACACTAAAAGTTAAAGAAATGAGAAATTAACGATCGCTCAAGGACAAACGTCCTTGAGTACAAATCCAACATAACGGCGAATGTGCTAAAGTCGCACGTCACACATAAGAGTTTACAATTTAAATCCAAACGTACAGGAAACCTGACCGAACGGTTCACACAGAACAAATACCGAACGGTCGAAATAAACTTAAACGAAATCAAGAGATGGTCGAACGACCACTCAGTTCAACAAAATACACTACTGGCCGAGCGGTCTCACTACTCGATCTTCACTTCGACATCAACCAGGTTCTCTTCATTCAGCGCCTCTTCCAAACGCTCTTCTCCCTCTGCTCACATCCACACGGATGATCATTGCAAAGACAAGACGGACGTACAAGGACAATAGACAACACAAGGAAACGAAAGGGTAAGCTTACGTAATTTAACTCATGCATCAACATACAATTTCAGGTAAATAATTCAACATACATGCATATCTCAATATACACATTCATTACATAACAGTCCACTTTAATGTATTCACGAATTAAAACTCAACACGACTGACTGTCCGGACTGTATGAAATCTGTGTAGCTTCGGTGTTCGTGCACCCGGGTGATGTAGTAACTGGAACTCTCATCAGCTGCCACCCGAGGTTAGTCCTATCTGTCCAAATAATCATCAGGACTAGGACCTCCTGCCATTTCCACACATGACGTACTGCCTCTTCGTGAGGACAAGTACTCACGGAATATCAGGATGAACGACCGGCTAAGCTTACCACATTCATACATTACAATTCACAATAATCAAATTCTGAGTCGTTCCTCCTTGGAACGCTCTTTCATAAACCATAACTTTCCATTCATCTCATATACTCTTCATCATTCACTTTTCATCATGTATTCATACTTTTATTTCATCTCACATACTGTTCATCATTCATTATTCGTCATTCCATCATCATTTTCATCATTCTTAAGAAAACCATCAAAAACGAACGTTCTGTCCCCAATAAGTCTGAGGACGAACGCTGTGAAATGAGACCCAAAAGGACGCTCGTTCGAATCAAAGAACGAACGGTTTAAGTTCAGAAATTTCTAAATCTGGTACTGTTCATTGGACGAACGCTATTTGGTGGGAAAAGAGGACGAGCGCTCAAAATAATACCGAGCACTATTAGGACGAACGATCGGTATGAAACCGAACGCTACTTTGAGCGTACGTTCAGTGTAAGACCGAACACCTTCCAGTACGATCGTCCGGTGTAAGACCGCACGCTATTCTGGGCGAACGTCAGGTGTAAGACCGCACGTTCAGTGACTCAGATTGATAAATCTTTGAAAATAAACTAAGAGAATTTTTGGAGAAGTAATACGAACGGAATATGCACTGTTACATATATATATGCAAGTACAAAAAGAGAGAAGTTTATCAAACGTACGAGATTTCTACAGTGCCAAACCGAACGTTCAAACAGAGTATTCTAGGTTGAGGACGCTCGTCCTCAACCAAGGATTTAGCCAAATGGCAGAATCAACATCTCAACCATATTACTAAGGAAAAACCGAACGGTCAAGGACCGTTCAGGACGAACGTACAGTATTTCATGGGAAGTTCATTTCTCATCAAAATCACATAATTTCATTCGTTTATATCAACTCAAAATTTCAGATTTCATATATCTCATTTCATCCAACATCTCATACGATTCAGAACATCAAAATCTCATGTATTTCATGCTTCATACATAAATTCAATCATATTTCATTTTCATTCATTCAACAACGAACGTTCATGCAACTTAATCACAGTAACATCATGCATCATATTCATGTAAATAACGAACGTTCACATAGCCAAATCATAGCAGCATCAAACAGTAAAATGACGAACGTTCACATAGCATACATCAAACCAGTTAAATTAAGTAAGCTTCCCTTACCCGGAAATGAACGAACGTTCACAGACGTACACAATTTCACCTTTCCACTATAAATCCCCCGCTCGTCAACGCTCGTCCAAACCAATCTACAATGGATGAACACATGAGCAACGCACGAGCGAACGCTCGTCAGGCTAAAGAAAAACGAGCGTTCAAATCAAAGCGGACGAACGTCCAAATTTTGAAACCAAATTGGACGAACGCGATTCTGCAGATTCTGCAGAATCGCAGGTTTTCCAGAAAACCAGAAAACCTCCATTTTTAACTCTAAAGCTTTTAGATTTCTTCAAAAACAGTAAGATTAACTAATCAAAACGAAAAATCTAGCACCCCTTACCTCTTGAAGACTTCCTTTGTGAATTCTTGAACCTAGAAATACAAGTGTGTGGATCTCCTTCCAACTCCAAAGCTCTTCACTTCATCTCTCCCAGCAACTTTGAACTTCACGTTCTTTACCAAAATACAGTAGCAAACCTCTCCCAGTGCAGAATCCCTCAACTCCTTTTATTCTCCTAAGCTTTTGAATGGTGCCAAAATCATGTGAGAGGGGTCACGGACGTTTTTTGCTCCCCACTTCCAAATACAACCAAACCCCGTGACTTCTAATTGCTTCCCCCACCCCTTCTAAAATAATATTATATATAAAAAAATTACTTGGTCTTTACATTCTCCCCAACAACAAAAATTTTCGTCCTCGAAAATTAGGACGGAGTCTCGAACAGATGGGGATACAAGTCTTTCATAGCATCTTCCACTTCCCAAGTAGAGTCGCCCGTCTTCTCGTCCCAGACGACTTTCACCAATCTGACTGCTTTCCTCTTGTAGTACTTGGTGTTGCTATCTTCAATGTGTACCGGCTGCATTTCTAATGTACGGTCTTGACGAAGACGAATATCTTCTAACTCCAATACGTGAGAAGGGTCGGATACGTATTTTCGGAGTTGAGAAACGTGAAAGACTGGATGCAAGTTTGATAACTGAGGCGGCAAAGACAACTCGTATGCAACTGGTCCAATCTTCCTCAAGATTTGATAGGGTCCGATGAACTTGGGAGACAACTTTTTGGGTCGAATCGCTCTCCCAACTCCAGTGGTCGGATGCAATCTAAGGAAAACATGATCTTCTGCATCGAACTCCAAGGGTCTTCTCCTCTTGTCAGCGTAGGATTTCTGTCGACTCCTGGATGTCTTCAGCCTCTCTTGAATTAACTTCACCTTCTCAGTCGTCTGCTGAATGAGCTCTGGTCCAGTTAAGACCTTTTCTCCTTCTTGAAACCAACACAAGGGCGTTCGACATTTCCTACCATACAGAGCTTCAAAAGGAGCCATTCCTATACTGGCTTGAAAACTGTTGTTGTATGTGAACTCCACTAAAGGCAAGACTTCATCCCAGACGCCCATGTGATCTAGGACACACGTCCTCAGTAAGTCTTCAAGCGTCTGGATGGTTCTCTCGGACTGACCGTCTGTCTGAGGATGATAAGCCGAACTCATATGGAGTTTGCTACCGAGCTCACTTTGTAATGATCGCCAGAACCGAGAAGTAAATCTCGTGTCTCGGTCTGAAACAATGCTAGACGGGACTCCATGTAGACGAACAATTTCCTTGATGTAAAGCTTAGCCAGGTTCGTCATGGACATCTTCAGATTGACTGCTAGGAAATGAGCACTCTTCGTCAGTCGATCCACAATTACCCACACGGAATCATGATTCCTGACCGTGCGAGGTAAGTGAGTCACGAAATCCATCGCAATGCTGTCCCACTTCCATTCTGGGATTTCTAACTGCTGAAGTAATCCACCAGGCCTTTGATACTCAGCCTTGGCTCGCTGGCATGTTAAACAGGATGCCACAAAACGTGCAACGTCACTCTTCATTCCTGGCCACCAGAATGAGCTCCTGAGGTCTTGATACATCTTAGTCATACCAGGGTGTATACTAAGACGACTGTGATGTCCTTCCTCAAGAATAATTCTTTTCAACTCGCCATCATTCGGAATGCACGTTCTACCCATGTAGCGTAGCATACCATCTGTTCCAGTGTTAAAATGTTTTGCTTGATCTGTACCGAGTGCGTTCAAGATCTTCACCAGCTCTTCATCTTCTCGCTGCTTCACTCTGATCCGGTCGAACACGTCACTGGAGATCCTAAGAGTACAGCATTTGATAACATTCGGTTCCAAGTCGAACTGTAACCTTAGATCTCTAAAGCTTTCTACCAAACTTAACTCTCGGACCATCATGGAGGAGACGTGAACTACCTTTCTGCTTAAAGCGTCTGCTACAACATTTGCTTTTCCCGGATGGTATAGTAGTTCAAAGTCGTAATCCTTCAAGAACTCCAACCAACGTCTCTGTCTCATATTCAGCTCCTTCTGATCAAACAGGTATTTGAGACTCTTGTGATCACTGAATACTTGAAATGTTGATCCATACAAGTAATGTCTCCAGATTTTCAAGGCAAAGACGACTGCTGCTAATTCCAGGTCGTGAGTTGGGTAGTTCTTCTCATGAACCTTCAGTTGTCGAGATGCATACGCAACCACCCTCTTTTCTTGCATGAGTACACAACCCAGACCCTGATGAGACGCGTCACAATATACCACGAAGAGTTTAGCCGTGTCAGGTATGACTAATACCGGGGCGCTTGTTAACTTATTCTTCAATTCCTGGAAACTTTCTTCACACCGATCGGTCCAAGCGAACGGTTGATCCTTTCTGGTCAGCTGAGTAAGCGGAGTCACTATTTTGGAAAACCCCTCAATGAACCGTCTATAGTAGCCTGCGAGTCCCACAAAGCTGCGAACTTCAGTTACCGAACGTGGACTCTCCCATTCCAACACTGCTCGTACTTTAGCCGGATCCACTGAGATTCCTCCAGCTGAAACCACGTGTCCCAAAAATGGCACTTCCTTCATCCAAAATTCACATTTAGAGAACTTGGCGTACAACTCCTTTTCTCTTAAGATGCCTAGAACAACCCTCAAGTGATCTTCATGCTCTTCATAGCTCTTGGAGTAGACAAGAATATCATCAATGAATACAACCACAAACTTGTCAAGATACGGCCTGAAGATACGGTTCATGTAGTCCATAAATATTGCTGGGGCGTTTGTCACACCGAATGGCATCACTACATACTCGTAGTGTCCATAACGAGATCGGAAGGCCGTCTTCTGAATGTCTTCTTCCTTCACTCGAATCTGATGGTATCCCGACCGTAAATCAATCTTTGAGAATATGGTCGCGCCATGTAATTGATCTAGCAGGTCGTCTATCCGAGGCAAAGGATACTTATTCTTGATAGTCAACTTGTTTAACTGCCTGTAATCAATGCAGAGACGAGAACTGCCATCCTTCTTCTTCACTAAGAGTACTGGTGCTCCCCAAGGTGATACGCTTGGTCTGATAAACTGCTTATCCATCAACTCTTCAATCTGCTCCTTCAGTTCAGCTAATTCTGCTGGCGACATCCGATAGGGTGCAATAGAGATAGGTCCAGCATTTGACACTAGGTCGATAGTAAATTCCACCTCGCGTGAAGGAGGTAGTCCGGGCACTTCGTCTGGAAACACATCAGGGAATTCATCCACAACTGATTGTCCCCCATTCAGTTTAATGGACGATCGCTCATGAGTCAAACCTTCAAGTCGTTCGTCCGAATGAGTCATGATCAGAAAGCAACTGGCGCCATCCCCGATGTCTTCTTTTAGTTGACCGAACGTCACAGATAGATCTACTTCATACTCGTCCGGAAACACCAATTCCTTTGCACCACAATCTATGAGAATGCGGTTGGTAGCCAGCCAATCCATTCCTAGAATCACTTCTAAATCTTTTAAGGGTAGACAGATGAGATTCACTTTATAATTACGCCCCTCAACCTCTATAGGACATTTAACGCATACAGTAGACGTCCTAACCTCACCAGCCGCTGGGGTTGATACTACCAAGTCGAACTGCATTTCGCGTTCGGTTATACCCAATTTCTCGACGCACGCCTTCGAGATGAAGGAGTGTGTCGCCCCCGAATCATACAACACACAGCAAGGCTTCCCAAACAATAAACATGTACTGGTGATGAGCGTACCTGAACTGGCAGCTTCGGCGCCTGTTATCGCATAAACTCGACCAACAGCTTGTGCTCTTCCACCCCGATCCTGTTGCATTCTTCCAGCATTTGGCGGCCTCAGTACTGCTCGTCCGCCCATATTACACTCGTGCTCCATGTGACCGTTTCTTCTACAGCGAGTGCAGTATTTTGTTCCCTCTAACAGAGGACACGATGATCTGTAGTGTGGTCCTCCACACTTAAAACATTTGACTAATCCCTGCTGTCCAGATTGTCCTGCAACAACCATAGCCTGAGAATTTGATGGTTGTGCTGGACGAGCATACGGCAACCTGTTCCGATTCAGATTTGGCCTGGACATGATCGGCCCTTTAATTTGCTGCTGTTGCTTCTTCTGACGTTCTGTTTCAGCCACATTTTTCTCTAATACTTTGGCTCTCTCAATCATAACAGGAAAGGACTTAATGCAGAGGCTGGATATCAACACCTTAAGATCGCTTCTCAGTCCATTTTCAAACTTCCTGCACTGCCACACTTCACTGGTGGCAAGGGTATTAAAGCGAACCAGGTGTTTGAACTTGTTGGTGTACTCCGAAACAGACATATTACCTTGTACCAACTGGAGAAATTCCACCTCTTTGCCGAAGCGAACACTATCCGGGAAATACTCCTCATAAAACTTTTCCTTGAAGACGTTCCATGAAATAGGGCTGTGAGATTCTGCTAGTATCATCTTCGCAGTAGACCACCAATGACTGGCCTCTCCAGTCAACAGATACTCCGTGAATGCCAGTCTTCGATCATTAGGACATTCCTTGGCATCGTAAATCTGTTCCATGTCCCTTATCCACTGATCAGCTCCGTCGGGAAGGCACTTCCCATCAAATTTTGTAGGACGATGCTGTAAAAAGTTCTCCAAACTCCACTCAGTCTGATGAGTAGTGTTTGAAGCAGATGCTCCCGGTGTACCCCTGGTAGCTGCAAGAATCTCCATAAGCTGTCTCTGAGTGACTTCAGAACTTGCGCGAGCAGCCTCCAAACTCTGTAAGGCAGTCGCATTTTGCTGCGTTAAAACAACGTTCTGTTCTTGTAACCTCTCAATTATTGATTCCAACAATCTGGTGTTGTTGTTGGACCCATCATGTTCATTGGTCTGTGGTGGAGGAGGAGGAGGTAGTCTAGGTGCCATAGGTTCTCTGAGAAACAGAGAAAAGAAATGAACTTTAGTCCTGTTCAAAGAGTTGAAAATAACTCATTAAACGCAATTTAAGCACACAGCAAAAACACAGTGTACTCATAACCTACAGTGTCCTTTAAAAGAACAAAACTGCTCTGATACCACTAATGTGACATCCCAAAAATACAGTTATAACTATAAATTTAGAAATCACATTTAATAATAATCTCAATCAGTTTTTACACTAAAAGTTAAAGAAATGAGAAATTAACGATCGCTCAAGGACAAACGTCCTTGAGTACAAATCCAACATAACGGCGAATGTGCTAAAGTCGCACGTCACACATAAGAGTTTACAATTTAAATCCAAACGTACAGGAAACCTGACCGAACGGTTCACACAGAACAAATACCGAACGGTCGAAATAAACTTAAACGAAATCAAGAGATGGTCGAACGACCACTCAGTTCAACAAAATACACTACTGGCCAAGCGGTCTCACTGCTCGATCTTCACTTCGACATCAACCAGGTTCTCTTCATTCAGCGCCTCTTCCAAACGCTCTTCTCCCTCTGCTCACATCCACACGGATGATCATTGCAAAGACAAGACGGACGTACAAGGACAATAGACAACACAAGGAAACGAAAGGGTAAGCTTACGTAATTTAACTCATGCATCAACATACAATTTCAGGTAAATAATTCAACATACATGCATATCTCAATATACACATTCATTACATAACAGTCCACTTTAATGTATTCACGAATTAAAACTCAACACGACTGACTGTCCGGACTGTATGAAATCTGTGTAGCTTCGGTGTTCGTGCACCCGGGTGATGTAGTAACTGGAACTCTCATCAGCTGCCACCCGAGGTTAATCCTATCTGTCCAAATAATCATCAGGACTAGGACCTCCTGCCATTCCCACACATGACGTACTGCCTCTTCGTGAGGACAAGTACTCACGGAATATCAGGATGAACGACCGGCTAAGCTTACCACATTCATACATTACAATTCACAATAATCAAATTCTGAGTCGTTCCTCCTTGGAACGCTCTTTCATAAACCATAACTTTCCATTCATCTCATATACTCTTCATCATTCACTTTTCATCATGTATTCATACTTTTATTTCATCTCACATACTGTTCATCATTCATTATTCGTCATTCTATCATCATTTTCATCATTCTTAAGAAAACCATCAAAAACGAACGTTCTGTCCCCAATAAGTCTGAGGACGAACGCTGTGAAATGAGACCCAAAAGGACGCTCGTTCGAATCAAAGAACGAACGGTTTAAGTTCAGAAATTTCTAAATCTGGTACTGTTCATTGGACGAACGCTATTTGGTGGGAAAAGAGGACGAGCGCTCAAAATAATACCGAGCACTATTAGGACGAACGCTCGGTATGAAACCGAACGCTACTTTGAGCGTACGTTCAGTGTAAGACCGAACACCTTCCAGTACGATCGTCCGGTGTAAGACCGCACGCTATTCTGGGCGAACGTCAGGTGTAAGACCGCACGTTCAGTGACTCAGATTGATAAATCTTTGAAAATAAACTAAGAGAATTTTTGTAGAAGTAATACGAACGGAATATGCACTGTTACATATATATATGCAAGTACAAAAAGAGAGAAGTTTATCAAACGTACGAGATTTCTACAGTGCCAAACCGAACGTTCAAACAGAGTATTCTAGGTTGAGGACGCTCGTCCTCAACCAAGGATTTAGCCAAATGGCAGAATCAACATCTCAACCATATTACTAAGGAAAAACCGAACGGTCAAGGACCGTTCAGGACGAACGTACAGTATTTCATGGGAAGTTCATTTCTCATCAAAATCACATAATTTCATTCGTTTATATCAACTCAAAATTTCAGATTTCATATATCTCATTTCATCCAACATCTCATACGATCCAGAACATCAAAATCTCATGTATTTCATGCTTCATACATAAATTCAATCATATTTCATTTTCATTCATTCAACAACGAACGTTCATGCAACTTAATCACAGTAACATCATGCATCATATTCATGTAAATAACGAACGTTCACATAGCCAAATCATAGCAGCATCAAACAGTAAAATGACGAACGTTCACATAGCATACATCAAACCAGTTAAATTAAGTAAGCTTCCCTTACCCGGAAATGAACGAACGTTCACAGACGTACACAATTTCACCTTTCCACTATAAATCCCCCGCTCGTCAACGCTCGTCCAAACCAATCTACAATGGATGAACGCATGAGCAACGCACGAGCGAACGCTCGTCAGGCTAAAGAAAAACGAGCGTTCAAATCAAAGCGGACGAACGTCCAAATTTTGAAACCAAATTGGACGAACGTCCAATTTGAAACCAAATTGGACGAACGCGATTCTGCAGATTCTGCAGAATCGCAGGTTTTCCAGAAAACCAGAAAACCTCCATTTTTAACTCTAAAGCTTTTAGATTTCTTCAAAAACAGTAAGATTAACTAATCAAAACGAAAAATCTAGCACCCCTTACCTCTTGAAGACTTCCTTTGTGAATTCTTGAACCTAGAAATACAAGTGTGTGGATCTCCTTCCAACTCCAAAGCTCTTCACTTCATCTCTCCCAGCAACTTTGAACTTCACGTTCTTTACCAAAATACAGTAGCAAACCTCTCCCAGTGCAGAATCCCTCAACTCCTTTTATTCTCCTAAGCTTTTGAATGGTGCCAAAATCATGTGAGAGGGGTCACGGACGTTTTTTGCTCCCCACTTCCAAATACAACCAAACCCCGTGACTTCTAATTGCTTCCCCCACCCCTTCTAAAATAATATTATATATAAAAAAATTACTTGGTCTTTACATTTTCCCTCTTCCTCTTTATTTTTCTCTTAATGTACAAACTTATATAATATATATTGTAAGACTCATTTAATTATATGATAAATAGAATCATCTAAAATGTATTAATAAATTCATCTAATATATGTATGGATAAACTTGTATATAGGTACAAACTTGTTCATATTGCGTAATAGGTAATTGTTACCACTACTATTGTCATCCAAAATCACCATTTTTTGGTTAAAATTTCTAGCATGATTGAAATTACCTCTATTGCTAAAAAATTTGTCATTAGATACTAATTTCGTGAGTTGAACTATTTTAATCCACATTAACATAGAATGCTAAGTTATAATTGAATCTTTTTTAGCAATGTTAATGGTAGAAGATTCAATTAACTTCTCCTAAACTTGTTTATACTTGATTAGTGTGCAAGTAATAATGGCTCAATGTCACTTATTGGAGTACAGCCAAAATTGCTTTGAATAACCAAGGGCATTAACTACTAAATTGATACAAAGAAGAAATTCATCAAGCATCATGATACAAAAACACTATAATTGTTGGGCTTTCACATGTCTACATTTCTAAAAATACTCATGAACTCCCAAATTTGATAAATGTTCAGGACCTATTAACCCAGATAAAATCACAGCCTATTAATCAAGATAAAATTGACAAGAAATCAAAGACACAATATAAGGATCTAATCTTGTTCTCAATTGCAATAAGCCAAAATTTTACTTCCTATTTGACAGTTTTCTTCAATGAGAAACCATATGAAAATAACGGGTTTGCGACAAAGCGATGAAATTCACGTTTCTTAATAACCAATACAACTTATTGCTCCCGTAATAGAAATTAAAACAATTTATATTTTTAGAAATAAAAGACAAGAAAGGAGAAGTGGAAGTGAAGAAAACAAAATTTTGAGTTGTCTTCATGGATGCATCTTTAAGCTCTTGATATTCAAGATATAACTTGTATTAGATTATTTGAAACTTATTCTTACAGTAAGTTGTAGTTGATTTTTATGTAGAAGTATGTTGACATATGAAGGTAACTCTAGTATAAAATTTATAGCTGTCCAAAACTTTAATAATTGTCCCATTCACTAATACACCAAGTTGGCATATGAATAACCATTATATTAGGAAAAGAGTGAAAACAACAACGAAATAATTGTTTGGTATTTTTGAAAGTTCCTCTAAAGTCAAAGACTAAAGGACATCAAAAAGCAACATAGAAAAGAACGTTTAAAGGTGATAAGATAGGTGGGTTTCCAACTTAAAAAAAGTACCTAAGTGAGACTAACAATAATACTTGAATCTACTATTTTACTTAATGGTAAATATTATTAGATATTTTTATTTAACCATTTTTCAGGTATTCGAGTCGAATTTTTTTAGAGATATTATTTAAATTTTATGAACTTTGTATTATTATATTATTTAAGACAATATAATTTACTTATTGTTACATAAAAAATTGTTATATATTTATATTTCATTTTAAAAAATTGTTAAAAAAATCATCCTAATTATTATAACTGCGAAAAAACAAAATGTAAAGATAAGAAGAAAATTTTTAAAAATAACATAAGATTAGAATCAATATTTTTCATATATTAATTACTTTCTTATATATAAAAATTAGGTTTTTAGTCAATTACATTTCAAAATCGCATATCTAAACTCTCTTTTAAAAGAATTATTTGAAAGATCATTGCTTACATAACATAATTTCATTATGAACTTCATTAGGAAGAAGTTGTTATGTTTATGGACGACTTTTGACTATGGGAGTGAAGTCGTAAAAACACATTATGATAAGATTAAAATCACTAATAACTAATTTGATCAATAATTTTATTGATCTTTTTTATAACGACTTTTATGTTAAGACTGAAATTATCTTTCTTTATAATTAACTTTATTTAAAATTTTTCAAAAAATTTAATAAGAGAAGTCATCTTTTCTTAAAATAAAGATAACTTTGGTTTAATACAAATTGAATTGAAGTTAAGATATAATTACTTTGATTTTGTGTTTAGTTTAGTTGTGATTAATATCATGACATGGTATTACGATTAAGAGTTTCTTTTTTTGCCAAAATTTGACAAAAGTTACCTACTCATGACTTCAATAAAACTTATTTTATGAGAGTTATCATATAAAAAAAACAACTTTCAATGTAAATTATTTTGAAAGACGTCGTCTATACCTAAAACGACTTTGTTTTAGAAAAAAAAATCTTTAAACAAAATACACAACTTCAACGTAATAAAAAATTAAGTATATAAGTAATTAAAATTAATCCTAATGAAAATCATCTTATGACTTCATCTTCACAATTAAAGACTTGTTCAAAAGTCGTTCGTATGAGACTCCCTTAACCTTTTAGGTAATTTAAAAAGAAATCGAAGTGATTTGAAAAGCATACTAACCGAGAAAAAGAACTTAGAAATTAACCGGTAATAATGATAAAATTCTATTGATTTCAACTTCATTCAACACTTAATTTCTTTCTGAAATCAAGATTATAAGTTCATCTGCAGTCAAACGCGTTTCTCTTTTAAGCAGCTTTTGCAAGTTTCTCTGCGTGTTTTTGCATTATTGTTGACCCCAATGTCTTCTTCTTCATCATCACAACCCCAATGGATCTACGACGTCTTCATCAACTTCAGGGGAGGAGACACTCGCAGAGACTTCGTCTCGCATCTCTACTGCGCCCTCTCCAACGCCGGCGTCAACACTTTCTTCGACGACGAGAATCTGCTCAAGGGAACGCCGCTGGAGGAGCTAACGCGAGCGATCGAAGCCTCTCAGATTGCGATCGTCGTTTTCTCCGAAACCTACACCGAATCCACTTGGTGTCTCACCGAGCTTCAGAAAATAATCGATTGCCACGAATCCTACGGCCAAATCGTTGTGCCCATATTCCACGGCGTCGAACCGTCCATTCTACGCAATCCCAAAGGTCGCTTTCGTGAGGCTTTGGAAGCTGCTGCGAAGAAAAAGTTTTCCGAAGAGCATAGGGAGTATGGGTTGTCGAGATGGAAAAACGTGCTCAAGAAAGCTGCAAATTTCTCTGGTTGGGATGTGAAGAATCACAGGTACATCACAGGTTTTAGACTTAATACATCATGTTTTAAGCTTAATCCTGCAGTTTTAATATTTTTAAAAGATTTCAAATTTTGAATTGAATGAAGTTGTTAATTTTCACTTGGACATTTTTTTTTTCTCTAATTTTTCCAAATTTGTCTCCACAAATGTTTCACTAACATTACTTTTTCAACTCACCAATGAACTTGCTTTTTTCAACTCACCAATGAACTTGCTTTTTTCCCCTCTCTAATTTCCTCAAACTTGGTCATTCTTGAAAAGAGAAGGAACAAATTAATCGGATAGTTGAAAGAGATTAAAGAGAAAAAGAGTAACTTGAAATTGGAAGAGGACAGAGGAAAGAAATGAGTGGATGGCGAACAGTAGGGTTCTTAACCAAAAATAAAAGATATTTTTGAGACTTAATATAATGAAATTTTTTAATAAAAAATCAATTAAAAATATGAGTTACTTAAAAAACTTAATTAATTTCAAAATTATTTTACCAAAATTGTTTTAAAATTTGGTGTGTATATACACACATATATATGTATTTATTTCAGTGTAAAATCTTAATTTGCCTTTAAATATTAAATTATTGTAATTTGTAGAATGTACTTATGAAATCAAGAATATTGCAGGAAGTTTCATAACATTCTTAATTAGTGTAGAATTAAGTAATTTGAGTTTAGTAGTAATTTAGAAATGTGTCTTGCATTAAATTTTCACTCAGTTTTTCCTAATTTGAGACATATCTGCTTTAACATATAATAAGTGCAATACCTAACTGTCTTAAACTCTTTGGAAGCCTAACTTTGCCTTGTATACAAAATAGTTTTTGGGAATCTTCCATGCTCACATGCATATCTAATAAAATTAGAGCAATATATATGAGAGAGATTACAAGAAATAAAGCCAATAAAAGTATTTGAAAAATGAATAGGAGCATGTCTTGTTTTTATTCGAAGAATTTTGGAAGAACATATAAATTTAGGACTGATATAACGCTACTAAGTAAATTAATTAAGTTTCTTAGTTTTTTGTGAATGAGTTAATATTGGTTGTTATAAAAAACAAAAGAGTATCTTTCTAGTACGTCGTCATTTTGATTGTTTGTACTCGTTATTGAATTTGAAGGAATACAGCTAAACTAGTGAAGGACATTGTTGATGACATACTGACAAAACTAGACTACGCACTCTTGTCTATAACTGAATTTCCTGTTGGATTGGAATCCCGTGTGCAAGAAGTGGTTGGAATTATAGAAAATCAATCCGCCAAGGTCTGCACCATAGGAATTTGGGGAATGGGTGGATCGGGCAAAACTACCATGGCCAAAGCCATCTACAATCAAATTCATCGTAGATTCAATGATAAGAGTTTCATTGAAAATATTAGGGAAGTTCGTGAAACAGATGGAAGAGGGCATGTTCACTTACAAGAAAAACTTCTTTCAGATGTCCTAAAAACAAAGGTCAAGATACATAGTGTTGGGATGGGAACAACTGTCATCGAGAACAGACTTTCTAGAAAGAAGGTGTTCATTGTACTTGACGATGTGAATGATTTTGGCCAATTAAAAGATCTATGTGGAAATCGTAAATGGTTTGGTAAGGAAAGTGTAATAATCATTACAACTAGAGATCTACACCTACTTGACCTACTTAAAGTTGATTATGTTTATAAAATGGAGGAAATGGACAAAAATGAGTCCCTTGAGCTTTTTAGTTGGCATGCTTTCA
Organism: Vigna umbellata; assembly: GCF_029865625.1. NCBI lineage: Eukaryota > Viridiplantae > Streptophyta > Magnoliopsida > Fabales > Fabaceae > Vigna > Vigna umbellata. The sequence goes on from NC_142171.1 coordinate 23,995,174, forward strand.
GAGAAGCGAAACCAAGAGAAGACTTTGATGAGCTCGCAAGAAATGTAGTTGCTTATTGTGGAGGCCTACCACTAGCTCTTGAAGTCCTTGGTTCTTATTTAATAGAGAGGACAAAGAAAGATTGGGAAAGTGTATTGTTAAAACTAGAAAAAATTCCCAATGATCAAGTTCAAGAGAAATTAAGAATAAGCTTTGATGGTTTATGTGATGACATGGAAAAGGATATATTTCTTGATGTATGTTGTTTCTTTATTGGTAAAGACAAAGCCTATGTTATAGAGATATTGAATGGTTGTGGGTTACATGCTGACATTGGAATAACAGTTCTTATTGAGCGTAGTCTCTTAAAAGTTGAAAAGAACAACAAACTTGGAATGCATCAATTGCTACGGGACATGGGAAGAGAGATAATTTGTGAGAGTTCAAGAAAGGATCCTGGGAAGCGGAGTCGATTGTGGTTTCGTGAGGATGTACTTGACGTATTGACAAAGAATACAGTAAGTACATTCTTTATATACAGTTTTGAAACTTGAAAGTTTTCGTCTTTTTACATTCAATATATGTGTGGTTAGGCTGAGCTTTAAGTATAACTTTATCGTGAGCTAACAAAAGAGGTTTCCATTTTTCTTTTTCTTTTTTCTTATCATCACAGGGAACTGAAACTATTGAGGGATTGGCTCTGAAATCAGATTTCATTGGCAAAGATTGCTTCAAAGCTTATGCTTTTGAGGAAATGAAGAAATTGAGACTGTTGCAACTTGATGATGTACAGCTTACTGGAAATTATGGTTATCTTTCTAAGCAACTGAGGTGGGTTTGTTGGCAAGGATTTCCTTCAAAATATATACCTAAAAATTTTTTTCTGGAAGGTGCAGTTGTGATTGATTTAAAACACAGTAATCTTCAACTTTTCTGGAAAGAACCTCAGGTACGTATCACATTCCGTTTTCTTTTAAAACTCAATTTAACTAATCTAGGAATTTTTTCCACTTTACCACTGTTTCAATTTTTTCCTTCTCTAATCTTTTCCTAACTAAAACTATCTTCTTGTAGATTTTGAGGTGGCTAAAAATCCTCAATCTTAGTCACTCCAAGTACTTGACTGTAACTCCTGACTTTTCCAAACTACCAAATCTTGAAAAGCTTATTCTCAAAGATTGCCCACGTTTGTGCAAGGTACACAAGTCCATAGGAGGTCTCCGCAATCTTCTACTGATAAATTTAGAAGACTGTAAAAGTCTTGGCAATCTGCCAAGGGGAGTTTATAAGTTGAAATCTGTAAAAACTCTCATCCTTTCAGGTTGTTTGAAGATTGACAAATTAGAAGAAGATATAGTGCAGATGGAATCCTTGACAACACTAATTGCTGAAAATACTTCTATGAAACAAGTGCCCTTTTCAATAGTAAAGTCAAAAAGCATTGTTTATATATCGCTATGTGGATTTGAAGGATTTTCGCGTAATGTTTTCCCTTCTATCATTCGTTCTTGGATGTCACCAACAATGAATCCCCTATCTTATGTTCATCCATTTTGTAGCACATCGTCATATCTAGTTTCCATGGATATGCAAAGTTATAGTTTGGGTGATCTTGAACAAATGCTTAGCAGCCTCTCAAATCTACGAAGTGTTTTGGTTCAATGTGACACAGAGTCTCAAGTTTCTATGCAAGTAAGGGCACTTTTGGGCAACAGTGTAAATTTTACACAGGTCGAAATAGCATCTCAAATATCAAATCATTACTTTAGGTCTTATTTGATTGGAATTGGAAGTTATCAAGAAGTCTTCAATATTCTAAGCGCTAGCATATCTGAGGTTCCTTCCCTTTTCCTTTGTCTGCTTTCCTTCACTTTTCAATTTAGCTATTACTTTAGTGAACATGACATATCTAAATAAAACTTAAATGTTCTGGTTCTTTTAGTTCTTTTTCCTTCTCTAATCACACGGCTTCATTTAAAAATACTTTATTTTAATACTCAACAAGCCAAGTGATCATTCTCATATGAAGCACTAGGAAATTGATTCCCACTTTCTTCCTGCCATGCTTCCTTCATGTTTCTTATACTCCCAGAGAAAAACAGGTTGAAAGACCTGTGTGATATATACAGAAATGCATCCTAATGATCTGTTATAGAGTACACAACAAAACTATTATCCAAAATTTTGAGTTAGTTATCATAACAATGTTTTAATTTATGCATTATGCTGTTATATTGTTAAAAAGCCTGGAATGACAAAATAATGATTGTAGGAATCCATTTTGAATATAACAATTACATAAATGGCTAAACTTTTTTCTCATGATACAGGGATTGGCAACCAGCGAGTCTTGTGATGCTTTTCTCCCAGGTGACAATGATCCTTTTTGGTTGGCCCATATGGGTGAGGGAAATTCAGTGTATTTTACTGTGCCAGAGGATTGTCGCATGAAAGGAATGACTTTGTGTGTAGTTTATTTATCAGCCCCTGAAATCACAGCAACTGAATATCTTATTAGTGTTTTAATGGTTAATTACACAAGGTACACTATCCAGGTATTCAAGCGAGAGACGGTATTTTCCTTTAATGATGTAGATTGGCAGGGCATAATATCACATTCAGGCCCTGGAGACAAGGTGGAGATTTTTGTGAATTTTGGCCATGGATTGGAGGTCAAGAAGACAGTTATCTATCTAATGTGTGATGAATCAATTGATAAGGAAGTCAAACCTTCTCCTGAGCCAAAGAAGGAACCAAAGAAAAACGTCTTTGAAAGATTTATAAAGAAAATTTTAATATAAGATTTCAAAAGGGTAGAGGCTTCAGCCAATTTTGCCCGGACCGCCAAATTCAGTCTGGGATACCTATTCGTATTCATGGGGAGAGGAGGGATATCTATGTTACAAACATTCCTCAATCTTTCTTACCGTTGTGCTAGCCTCATGGTTTCTCAAGGTATGATGCATAAGAATCGTAGCAAATAATATTAATTTATTGTAGCACTTTTTGTGTAAAATTTAAAAGATGGAAGAAAAAGAAATGCAAATAGTTGTCTTTTTCTTTCTATTTTCCGAAGGAAATTTTTGTGCATGCACATTGTTGTATGTATCTAATTTTCAGCAGATGAAGGTCGTTCATTTACAGGATGTGTGTATCCTCCATTATTTCCTAACTCTTGTTTTAGTTAGTATGTATTTTATATATGCAGTTGGGTATTGATGTTTTATGGGGTATAATATACTTGTTTACTCTAATGATACTTCTCTTATTTGCCTTTAATTTTCAATGATGAAAATTACAGGGTAAGGATTGAACCTGAATTTTTATTCTGCTTAGTTATTTGTGCTACTAGATCTGATTAATTGATTCATTGTTATATAAAATAAAAAATTTTGACAGGCTTTCTCTTGCTCAGCTCTGAAACAGAATGATGTTGTCACTGCTGTGGAGAAAATGGCAATATTCTCTCAAGCTTAAGTTATTTACATATGTTGGTTGGAATGTAAACTCTGATTTGGCTTAGAGGCATTTTCAAATTTTAAGGAATACAACATTATCCAACAATGTAGAGGTAAAAGTGGTAATACTGCTAGTATTTGACAAAGTATACTTAGATGAAATTGGGCCAAATCAAATTTTACATTTTAAAATGATGTTTTTATTTTTACTTTTTAAATGTGGACTGATCTTCACAAGACAACTTCCTCAGAATCCGTTTCTTCAATTTTTCAACTTCACATAGGAGAAATGGGTACAATACCCGACGAACAAGCTTTTCTATCCTAGACTTGCACAATAGTATCCTGTTGTATCAAGCTTATGATAATCTCAAGTATCAAGGGGGTTCCAATCTAAATTTAAGGTACTACCTAAAGATCCAAAGTCTCTTATAATCCTCAAATGACAATAAAATGTAGTTCATTGATAATGACGTTTACGTACAAATATTGTTTTATTTGACCCTTTCAGTCGAGTATTAGAAAATACACAGAGAAGATATTAGAAACTTGTGCTTGAAGTTAGAACAGCAGTATATTACACAAAGTTTTCCAAAAAATGTAAAGTCAAATTAGATAGGCGTAGTTTTTGTTAAATGTTAGACTGTAAATAACTTTATAAAAAAATTAATTTTGTTGATCTAATTGTTAAATTATAATTTCTATCCTTATAAATTTTGTTAAATTTGAACAATCGTATATGATTACTCAGATTAAATTTGAACAAAAATAATAATGATTATCCATATCAAATTTTTGTTAAAATTTCAAATTTTTAAAAGTATACATTAGATTACACTGATTTCGATTTGATTTATTTATGTAAGAAATCAGATAACTTTATATTAATAAAAAATTTTGCATATATAATTTGTAAAGTGAACTTTCAAACTAGTTATGAATTTAGAAAAGATGATTTAATAGATTAACCGATGTAAATAAAAGTTATATAGTGTAATTTAATTCATTTTCATATATATATATATATATATATATATATATATAATTTAAATTATGTACATACAAAACAATGTTTTTTTCTTGACAAGAATATTTCATTAATACACTCAACTAGAAACACTTAAATCCCACATGATGCTGTTTAATGTCCAATAAAAAAAGTTCTACTAGAAGCATAAACATGCTTTAATTTTCTTTGCACTTTTTGAAGTTCTTTTTTTCTTTTGTTTCTTTGGTAGCTCCATTTGGATATTATGAGATGGCTCCATTTGTGCTTCAGGTGATGATTGCGCACTCCCTTCTCCTGATGGCTGTGTGCTCTGTTCAGGTGATGGACTTTGTGTTACAATTGGCTGACTAAATATTAGATAGACACCTGCTTTTTTTATTGTCATTCCATGCTCAAAACTTACGAAAATGTCGACATTGTCACCAGGTCCTAGATTTGATATTATGCCTACCCAATCTTCATCACTAAAAGACATTGTTGCTGTTTGCTTGTATATCTGAATGGTGTTCTTTGTGTAATTAAAGATGAATACACTAGCAAGACTTTCAGTTGCCATGTTATCGGGGGTTGATGAACAAACAACACACAAAATCATCCCCTTCATTGGGCAGTCAATATCATCAGGCACTTGAAAAGGTATTGAATAATCTTCCCCTGTATAGGTTAACCAATAAGGATACTTGTCCCCTGGAAGGAGAAAATCACTCGAACTATGGGTTTTGAGGACCTGTATCATGAACTAAATCTTAGTCATTTACGTATTTATATGCTATTCAATTCAAGTGGATATTTTGTGCCACTATAGTGTCTGTTTAGGAACAAAAGTGTACAGCATAAAATTTAGGTAAGGAAACGGATTGAAATGAATTCAGTCAATAGTTAGGTGAGATTTCCACATGCACTTTATTTATGATACCCGCTTACAATAAAATTTGATCATCTCAAACCATAAATTTGTTCAAGGTAATACTTGTGCATTGAGTTTTAAGATTTTGTCATTGACAATTCCAAAATAAGACTCCCCATCATAACTCCCATTTGAAAAAAGAGATTTTTGTTGGGTAACGGAGTAATGTAATCTCACTAAAGGAAAGAAAATTACAACAATCTTCTCTCTAACATGAAGGGGAAAATAATAGGAAAAACAATGACATGGAGAACCTTAGAAGAAAACTTGTTTTTCTTTTAATAATATTTCTCTCAACCACTAAAACATCAAAGCAGTATACAAGAAGAGGAAGAGATTTTGATGTCTTGCTAAGCAAACATTTTGCTCTTTTTATAACAAGAAAAGTAAGCATCAAAGTAAATTTTCTCCGATATGAATTTCTCTTTTCACATTTTCTCACTTGAAGATTTTGATGAAATTAATTAAATTTTTACATCATGATTTATTTTTGTCATCATGTTGTCTATTTTTCTGATAAGTCACAGTAGTATCAAACTCTCATAAACTTGTCAATGCTAATGGAATTTGTCATAACATTGGTCAGGTTTTCATTGATGTGAATCTTTTGCATATTTTCTCTACTACTTCTCAAACAAAGTGGTAGTGTATACCTATGTGCTTTGTCTTGGAGTAAAAGACAAGATTTCTTACAATGTGCAAAGGCTTTTTGATTGTCACAATATACAACAAGATTTTGTTGCTTGTGCTTGAGTTGATCCATTAACCTTTGAATCTAAATAGTTTCCTTACATGCTTGAGTAGTTGCCTTGTACTCAACTTTTGTAGTAGACAAAGCTATAACATGTTGTAACTTGGATAACCAACTTACTACCATAACCAACTTACTACCCCTCTTGGAAGTATAAACACAAAGTCAGTAGTATATCTCTTTGGCTTATTTAAGGATTATCTAAGTAGCACTTCAATTCTCTCCATTAGGATTTTCATGAATCTACTAACCACTCTCATTGCTTATAAGATGTTTGGTCTTGTATATATCTCGACATATATAATGTTTTCTATTGCTAATGCATACAATACTCAATATATTTTCATCTTATCTGCTTAATTGCTAGGACTCATACTTGAGGATAACTTACAATTGACAAGAAATAAGTCAAAAAAATTTCTTGCAATCTTGTATTTTGAATCATCACAAGATTTTTTGTAATTATTACGAGAAAACCAAATCTTCTTATCTTTTTTGTCTTGGATAATTTACATCCCTAAAATCTTGTTTACTGATCATATCAAACTTCTTATCCAACTGTGCCTCAATTCTTGAATTCAAGCTTTGTTTGGGCCTACCACTATGTCATCTACATGTAACAACAAGATGATAAAATCGTTCTCATCAAACTTATTGTAATAAGTACAATGGTTTTCACTCAATATGTTGTAACCAAAGCTAATAATGAAGGAAACAAATTTCTTGTATCAACACCTAGGCAGAGCTTTAAGCCATATAATGGTATGGTCAATTTGCAAACCAAGTTTTGTTATTCTGTAAAGTCTTTTGTTTGGAGAATATATTTTACCTCTTCTAGGCCTTCATGAAGAAAAACAATTTTTATATCCAATTACTCAAGATGTAGATCAAATGGAGCACACAAGGCTAAAACAACTTAAATTGTCAATCTAACAATTAGATATTAAAAACATTTTGCTTAAGACAATGCCTTCTTTATAAGTATATCACTTCACTACCAATCTAACATGACATTGTTGTACTTGATCATTGTCATCTTTTTTGATCTTATAGACCCATTTGTAACCAATGACTTATTGACATTTTAGAAGTGCAACAAGCTTCCATGTCTTATTTTTGTATAGAGCCTTTGTTTCTTCTTGCATCACCATCATACATAAAGAAGCATCTAAACCGCTCACAACCTCTTGAAAAATTGAAGGCTCTTCCTCATTCAGAAGACAATATACATCTTGGCTTGCAAAACATATTGTAAGTGCTAAGATGGTTTAACCTTTTCTCATGTTGATCGTTGGTGTCCTCCCTTACTAACTACATTTGGCTCTTGTTCTTCATGCTCTTGTTTTGACTAAGAAGAATTATCCAAAGGCTTTCTATTTGTACTATGGTAGTATCCTTTGTAAAGTTGTCATTTGTGTACTTATTTTGCTATTAATTGTCTGCAAAGGCCACATCCCTACTAACAACAACCTTGTAGGTAGTAGAATCTTACAAGTGATACCCTTTCACATTGTCATCATAACCCAAGAATATATATTTTCTAAATTTTTGATCTAGTTTTGCTCTTTCTTGAAAGTTGTACTTTACGTATGAGGTACAACCAAATGCATGTAGAAAGAATAATAAATCGATTTGCCATTTCCAATCTCCATCGCGGCCTTCAAACATATAACTATTGACAGTGTTCAATTTATCATGTAATAGGCGATTTTAACTACTTATCCCCCAAAAAGACATAGTCACTCCCACTATACTCAACGTAGTTCTTGTTCTATACATGAGAGTTCTATTCATCCGCTTTGTCACACCATTTTTTTGAGGTGTATATGAAACATTAAATTGTCATGTAATAGCTTCTTACTTGCACAATGCTATTGAAAACACATTTGACTTCCTTTGATAGGGTACACCCGTAATCACTTAAAGTAATCATTAATGTATGATACAAAATACTTTGCTCCTTCGAAGGATAATACTGGTAATTCTCACATCATAATTATTAGATGTAGTAAAAAACTATATATGGGATTAATCTCCTTTGTATAGAAAATACACATAAAGAACTTTATTTATGATGAAGGAAATATGGGCTAAGCCCAAAATACAAACTAAAGAATAATACAAAGTAACATAAGATAAAAGACAAATATAAGATATCTAAGATATCTAATAATCTAAGATATCAAACACTCACCCTCAAGCTAATGCATATAAATTGTATGTACCAAACTTGTTACAAATATATTCATTTCTCGATTCTTGTAAAGACTTAGAAAAAATATTTGCTAACTAATCATTTGAGTTAACGAACTTAGTCTTAATATCTCCAAATACAATCTTCTCTCGAATGAAATGACAATCAATCTAAATATGTTTGGTTCTCTCATGAAATACAAGATTAGAACTAATATTGAAAACAACTTGATTGTCACACATATAAGTGTCATTTTAGTGACATCTCCCAATTATAACTCTCTAAGCAATTGCTTAAGATAAACAAGTTCAGAAGTAGCTTATGCCATAGCTTTATATTTTGCCTTTGCACTAGATCTTGCCAGAACACTTTTTTTCTTGCTTTTTCAAGAAATCAAGTTACCACCAATGGAGACACAATATCCAAAACTTGATCTTCTATCGGAAGGAGATCTTGACCAATCAACATTTGAATAACACTGTTAAAAGATTGAATGATTTGCCCCATATTGTTGAATAACACTGTTAAATTTTCAAAACCAGGCCAATGATCTTTGCATGAGGAATTAAAAAATTGGCTTACCACACTAATTGCAAGGAAATGTTAGGACGAGTAACTATAAGATCAAGATCTAACATAGGCTACCATTGATTTGTTATGAGTTTGGTATTGGGATCCATAGGTGTGTCAACAAATTTTGAATTCACCAACTCAGTTTTCTCCAAAATATTTATGCATGCTTTCTTTGAGATATAACAATACCATTGTTGGATTGGACCACCTAAATACCTAAGAAATATTTGAGTTTACCAAGATCTTTGGTCTGGGATGTTGTTTGATATGGGAGATGTTGTGGTTATCACTACCTAGAAGAAAATTGTCACCAACATATACTATTAAGTAGACACATCCATCTCTTGAGTGAGAATAAGAGACTGAATGAGCTACCTCACACTATTTCATACCAAATTATTGAAAAGCATTGCTAAATTTTCCAAGCCAGGGCGTAGGAAACTGTTTTAGGCCATATAAATATTTGTGAAGATGACATACCAATCCGAAAGACTCTCCTTGAACAATAAATCTTGGAGGTTTCTTCATATATATCTCTTCCTGCAAATATCTATTAAACAACACATTTTTGACATCCATTTGATAAATAGGCTATTCTTGAATAACAACCATAGTTATAAATAAACGAACAAAAGTCATTTTTACCACGCGAGAAAATGTATCACCATAATCTAACGCAAAAATTTGTGTAAACTTTGATCTCAATACGGGCTTTGAGGCAATCATATTACCATCAGGACCAACTTTGATAGAGAAAACCCACCTGCAACCAACAACAAATTTCCTGGACAATAATGGGATGAGCTCCCGAGCTTCACTATTCTGTAGAGCACTTAGTTCATTGGCCTGACATCAACTAGGATGGGCTAAGGCATCACTAACAAATATTGGGAATGGTCACAAAATAAATAGATGAAAGACAAATATAAAAAAATGAAGGTAATTTATGATAACTTAAAGAAATATAATGTGGAGAAGGATTATAGGTAGAACGTATACCTTTACAGAGAGCAATTGAGAGGTCAAACTTAGTTGTCAGAGCTAGAGAAGACATAGTAGTTGACACTTGGGTTTGACACTAGGGTGATGGCAATGATGACGACTTTGATGGCGGTGACAGTTGCAGTGGACAGGGGTGACGAAAATTTTTCAAAACAACCTTAAGCTTTAGATACCATATTAAGAAGTGAATTTTAAGCTTAACTCAACCTTACAAAACCGGCTTTGCTTACTTTGAACTTTCACAAACATGCTTTGCTTACTTTTCCCACTAGAGTTATGCCCTATTGATCTACCTCCCTCCATTCTCAAGGTCTTTGCTTACTTTGAACTTCCACAAACATCCTCAAAATCACCATTCAGGCCTTTGCTTACTTTGAACTTTCAGTAACATCATTCTCAAAATGTCCTATTGATTTACCTCCCTTCATTCTTAAAGCCTTTTTTTGCTTACTTTGAACTTTCAGAAACATCATTCCCAATCTAGCTCCTTCATTCTTAAGGCCTTTTTTTGCTTACCTTCATTCTTAAGGCCTTTTTTTGCTTTTTTTTTTTTGCATACTTTGAACTTTCAGGAACATCATTCAACATCATTCTCAAGGCCTTTGTTATTTTTATATTGATGATTAATTAAGGGTGTCCTTCAATATTGTTATTTTTATATTGATGATGGGTTGATTAGGTAAATTCTGAAGTAGTAGGTAAATTCTGAAGTAGAAGTGGGTCACCAATGGACACACGAACATACTTTAAAGTGTAGGTGTCTTCAATATTATTTTTATATTGATGATGGGTTGAAGTAGGACACACTTAAAATATGAAGAATACTATATTCTTGTTACAATAAGAACCTTTAGAACTTCCACGATGTGTAGGTGTAATATGAATTAGGAGAGTAAGAACATATGAAGTCCCAGCTAAACTATCACAACTAAAATAAAAGATGATAAGATGAATAAGCAGATAATAGACAATAATTTAATTTTACTGAAGGAAAGAAAATTACAGTACTCTCCTCTCCCCAGAAATCAGAAAAATAACTAAGAGGAGAACCTTATAGGAGAAACTATTCTTCTTCTTTTCTCTGAAGCAGTAAAGTACACTGAAAAAACATGAAATAGATTTTGTTGTCTTCCTAAGAAAATAATGTGCTAATTTATAACAAGAAAAGTAAGCATCAACGTAAATTTTTCTTAACGTGGGACTTATCTTCTGAAATATTTTATGAGATTCAGTTTGTAATAGAAGTGATAGAGCAGTGCTCCCAACCAAGCTAAATGCCAAAAAAGTGAAGCATATTCCATTTTTCCAAGTAAAGGTTATCCAATGCTCTCTAAAAAAATTAAGAAGTTAATATGAGTCACACACACAGAAAAAGAGAGGCGAGAGATTAGAGAGATAGAATGAACCTCTGTCATATCATTGCTAAGCATATCCATGACTTGGTAGTGACTTCCAAATCCAATTAAACGAGATACCATGGAATTTTCTGAAATATGTGGTGCATAGGTTGTTTCCATTGCAGAATGTAATTTGCAGAAGTCATCCACTACTCTTCTTAATTCTTGAGTTAGTTGAAGATCTGAGTTACATTGCACGCAAATGCTTCGAAGTTTTGAAAACTCACTAACCTTTGATAGTAGGTTAACCAAATTATTATCCTGTAGATGTACAGAGACTAAAGATGTTGACATGCTTCCAAATGATTGCATAGAGGATACACGACCTGTTGTTGGCGACATCCAAGACCATATGATAGAAGGAAACAAAACACTTGCTAATCCTTCATATCCACAAAGTGATATAAACCCAATCTTTTTTAATCTTATTATAGAAAATGGCACTTGTGTTAGGCTAGTATTCTCTGCCCTTAGAGTTGTTAACGATTCCATCTGCACTATTTCTTCTTCTAACTTGTCGATCTTTGAACAACCAGAAAGGATGAGTACTCTTAAAGACTTCGATTTTATCACTGGGAGATTCCGAAGGCATTTACAGTCTTTCAAATTTAAAATAAGAAGATTAGGCAGATCTCCAATGGAATGGTGCAGCTCAGACAAGTTTGGACAATCTTTTAGAATGACTCTCTCAAGATTTGGTAGTTTTGAAAAGTCAGGGGTCTTTGATAACAACTTGGAATGACTAAGATTGATGAACTTTAGACTTTGCAGTATCTGCAAGAGATATATTTAGAAGAGTATTAGTAAAGTAGATGGGAGAAACAATTAGTACGCTCACCATAGAAAACTCTGTTGATGATATACCTGTCGTTGGGGCTCCTTCCATACTAGCTTAAGATTACTGTGTTTCATGTCAATAGCAACTACTTTTCCCTGATAAAAGTTGTCAGGTATGTATTTTAATGAAAATCCTCGCCAATAGACCCATGTCAATTGTTTGGAAATATGCCCATAATCTCCAGCAAGTTGGACATGATCAAATTGCAAAATTCTCAGTCTTTTCATGTTCTCAAATGTTTCGGCACTGAAGTGAACTCTTCCATGTCTATGCAATTTCAAAGCTAATCCCTCAATGGCTTCTGTTCCCTGTAATCAAATAAGCACAGGAAAATTTGACAATTCAATGAAGCTAACCATATGCTATTTTCAAGTAGAAAGGTAATAAGCTATAGGCTGTTTTCACAAAGCCTATAGCCTCAGCATGCATATAGTGTGCGTTACCAAGACAAACACATTCAAAACCCAAAAATTAACAGTCCTACGGCTTTCACCCAAAAGATTAAGAAAAACAATATGATTGAAAAAATAAAAACAGAATGTGTTACTATGTTCTTGATAAGATCACAATGGATGATTGAAATTTTAAAATAGTTACAGAAAGTTCTTACGGTATGTTCTGTCAATATATCAAGTACGTGATCATGAACCCATAATCTACTGCGCTTTTGTCGTAGCGGTGAACTTTGACGAACAATTTCTCTTCCCATATCACGTAGTAAATCATGAATTCCGAGCTTGTTATTCTTCTCAACTTTGATTAGGCTCCTTTCTACTAGTACTGGTATTCCAATATCAGCATGAAGCCCACAACCATTTAGTATCTCTGAGACATAGCCTCTGTCCTTACCAATAAAGAAGCAGCATATGTCAAGGAATATGTCCTTCTCCATATGATCTGATAAACCATCATAGCTTATTTTCAATTTCTCTTGTATTTTATCATTTGGTATTTCTTTTAGTTTTGATAATACACTTTGCCACTCTTCTTTGCTTCTCTTGTATAAGTAAGATCCAAGAACTTCAAGAGCTAGTGGTAGCCCTCCGCAGTATGTGATTACTTCCTTTGAGACTTCAAAAAAGTCCCTAGTTGGATTTGCTCTCCTAAAAGCATGCCAACTAAAAAGCTCAAGGGACTCAATTTTATTCATTTTCTCGACTCCATGCACATAGTCAACTCCAATCTCTTTGAGTAGACGTACGTTTCTGGTGGTAATGATTATTACACTTCCTCGACTGATTTCATTACGATTTCCACATAATGCATTTAATTGTTCAAAGATGTTCACATCATCAAGAACAACAAGTACCTTTTTTGTGCAAAGCATTTCTTTGATCTTTCCTTTTCCCCAATCAATGCTATGCACGTTCGTCTTTGTTGTTTTAAGGATATCTGAAAGAAGCTGTTCTTGCAAATCAATTGGGCCCCGATCTCCTCCCCAAACTTCTCTAATATTTGCAAGAAAACTTCTATATTTGAATTCTTGACGAATTTCATTGTAAATGGATTTGGCTATGGTTGTTTTGCCAATCCCTCCCATTCCCCAAATCCCTAATATACAGGTTCCTATTTTTTTATTTCTAATAAAGTCAATAGCATGCTGCAGACGACATTCTAGTCCAACTGGAAAGTTTGTGATAGACAAGTATGTTCTATCCAGTCTTTTCAAAACCTTACAAACAATTTCCTTCATAAGATTATTTTCATTTCTGCAACAAAAAATAACCCAAAATGAGAATGGACACAAATTGTCAAAAGATTATAAGCTTCGAATAAAATTTCAATTGTATACAACCTCAGAAACACTTTCTGTAGCAGTGTTCATAGCAGAAGCACTTTTACTAAATCTTTTACAAGTACATCAGAAATCTCGTAAATAGCAAATTGATGTGTGTGGTTTCATAAACTATACTGGACTCCTCTAAGACTATATTCATAACTAGGACTGAACTTTCTTCATCTAAAATTGCTCTCAGTTCACATATTCCGAAATATAAAATATACTTCTCAATATATTAATGTTCAATTTTTGACCTACCCTTAAGCCCACGTGAAGAATTTTATGGTATAACAGCAAAGTATCACAATAAAAGCCTTCATGGGATTTACTCCAAGAGGTAGCTTACAAGGGAATGATATTAGTAGGCCTCTTGTATACTATCTCTCTACTTCTACACAAACATTCTTCTAATGCAAACATTGACTCGGGGAAATTTCACTCAGATTTTACTTCTTTCAGTGCTGGTGCTGAACTTAAATGATAATAATAATAATAAAACAGAATAGATTGCTTACCTGTAATTTTTCAAATCCCAACCTGATAAATTTGCTGCTTGTGTCAGGGCTTTCTTCCATTGTTTTATCTTGTTCTGTTGGTCAGAAATGACTTCGAAAGAAATATGTTGGGTGTCACGTAAAAATGAGGGGCCAATATCATAAAACACTGGCATAACCACTTGTCCTCTAAAAGCATGGCATTCCATGATTTTGAGGAGTTCATCAAGACACCATGTAGAGTGAATGTAGTTATGGGAGAAAACAATGATGGTTATCTGAGATCCTTCTATTGCATGCAACAGTTCAGATTTCAGCTCTTCTCCCTTATCAAGCTTCTCATCGTCCAGAAAAGCGTTGACTCCAGTGTCTTTGAGGGCAGAATAGAGATGGGAAACGAAATTCCTCCGAGTGTCTTCTCCCCTAAAACTGATGAAGACATCATATGTGAACTGGGGTTTTGATTTTGATTTTGATCTTGATTTTGAGAAGGATGGCGACGAAGAATAAGAAGGCATTGGTTGAATTCGATGAAAAACGACCAAGCCAGTAAAAGTGAAAAAGCATGTTTTTTCATTTTGGTGTTTTTTTACAACTTATATGAGGGGCTGAATGCCTCGTAACTCCGGCTATTAACGAAACTACAACGATGTTTCCGAAGCATATGACAGAAGTCCATTTTGTTTTTCTTGCTTTTCGGTTTTTACGAGGAAGCAAAATAGAATCAGAGGAAGAAAGAAATAATAGCTGGCACAGTTCAGTTTCAATTTCGCTTGTAGATATTTAGTGTATAATTATTAGGAAGATTAGAAAAGTAACAACTGGAAGCAAAAGTCACACCACTTGTTGCCAGTATACCCTACACGAAAGAGGAAAATGCCCATAAACCAACATTTTCAGACAAAAAAATCACAACAGAAAGGAAAAATCTACTAATTTAATCTATTAAAAACTTTTCGCCAATAATAAATAATGGATATATCTTCGTCAAAGTATCTAAGGATTAATAGACAATTGTCTTTTCATTAACAACGTGAATCCTAACAAGAAAACTCTAATTGCTTGCACAATAAAAATAATAACATAAATCCTCAGCGGTCTCCACTCCTTTGCCTCTTCCATCTTCATACAAAAAGCAGAGACCATCATTACGGGTTCTTCACATTTTATCTCGCTCATCCATCACCAACAATTCCTTTTTTCTTCTACAAGACATCCACACAGATTCTTCCCATCCTCCAAAACCAGACCCTCTTCCGTTCTTCATCCATTTTCCTCTTCATTTTTGTCAGCAACTGAAAAACACAATAGGCAATGCAGTACAAATTTCCTGAACACATATTCATCCTCTTAATCCCTCAAGAACACATAAAACAGAAGGAACTCTGCTATCAACCTCCTATCAACATCTGCATAGTCAAAACACTAGGCAACATCATCATCTTCATCCACTTCTCCTTCATTACCATCAATTTCTTCTTCCACGTTCTTCCTCTTCATCCCAATTGTGCCGTATGACCATCTCATCAAGCATTTTATATCATGTATTATTCATTGACATTTCCCAAAGGAAAATCATATCATCAACAAACAACAGAAGTTCAACTTCCACACTAAAGAGTCTTTTACCTATAACATCTAACGATAAACTTAAATGTTCTAGCACAAAACGAGCAAGCGGATCCCCTTGTTTGATGCCTCTTTGCATACCGAACTCCATAGTAGGGCTTTCATTGACAGAAATAGATACAGAGCATGATCCAAAATAACACTTTTCATAAAAGCCTAGTCTTCTAAGCATGTGGAGAAGAAATCCCCGAGACTTTATACATGCAACTTACTAGAGATAAGAGTCTGTAATCATTAAATCTCTAGGGATTCTCCCCCTTAGGGATGAGTGATATGAATGATGAGTTGCTTCCTCTTGGCAGAGGTCCATGAAAGTGAAATTCAACTAAAAGCCTTTTATGGATTGCCAAAAGGGATCTGCAGTTCTCAAAGAAGATAAATGACTTACCAAAAGTCACACATTACAATTTTCTTTATGAATCTAAGGAGATCATTTTTTTTTTGGAGTAGGCACTTTTTCCAAGTAATGTGATTCACCAAATATAAGATAGACATGTGTATTCTTGACCACCACTCCTTGAGAAAAAGTCACAAAAATCTCCACCTTGTCTCCTGATCCTAAATTTGACCTTATAGCCTGCCAATCTATATCATTAAAGGAAATTCTTTTGCCATGCATGTGTATCTGCAATGTGCACTTTGTGTAATTAACAATTAACACACTTCTAAAACCTTCAGATGCCACAATTTCAGGAGTTGATACATTAAAAACACACAAAAACATTCCCTTCATGGCATTATCCGGAGGCACAGTGAAAGAAACAGAATCTCCCTGACCCATATAGGCCAACCAATAAGGGGGGTTGTCACCTGGAAGAGAGACATCAGAAGACTCACTACTTGCCAATACCTGTACCATGAGATAAAAGCTTAGTCATTTATTTAATTTTCCTATTCATATTGTCATCTACAATCATTATTTGTCGATAAAGATTACAAAATCCAATACTCCATTAAAGCATACCAATGGAATTAAAATAAATTTGATTAGTAGTTTCGTTGTGTATATATCACCATCTTGTCGTTAGGGATTTAGAATCCATTTCTGTTTTCGTCTCTTTCAGTATATATAATCATTGAGTATTAAAAAATGAAAAAACTAGTCAAGCAAGAAAGAGGAAATCAATTTCCTAGTACTTAGTATAAGCATGATCAATTGGTTATTCGATTATTAAAATTTTTGGATAAAGTTGAATAGCTCTAGAAGCAACAAGTGCTAAAAGTATAGAATTGTAATTTCTATTAGATACTTTCTTATTTGTTGAATATAGTGAAAAACTATATTTGGATTAATCTCCCTTGTGTAAAATACACACATAAGGTTCTCTATTTATAATAGAAGAAATATGGGTTAAGCCCAAAATACAAATGAGAAATAATAACAAACTAACTAAAAGATAAAAGATATAATATATCTAACAATCCCCCTCAAGCTGGAGCATACAAATTGTATGAACTAAGCTTGGAATAGATGAACTCAGTGTTGAAGGAGAGCAGTGGTGGACAATGACAAGCTGCAAGGACTGATTCCCAATCAATGATGGATGAGTGATGGGATCAACAGTAGTAGCTGAAAGCTAAGAGCTACAAAACTGCAGGGACTACACTAAATCCTCATCAATGATGGATGGGTGACGGGAAACAGTAGTAGCTGAAATCTACAAAACTGCAGGGACTACACCCATATTTATGTGACTTGCAGTGTCTTGGAAACGTACTCCCCCTCAGTGTGAAGGTGGAAATGTGAAAGATCACAGTTGCTGAACCACTAAAACAAAACAAAATATTAAGCTACAATGCTGAAACAAAGGCATCAAAGATCCAAAGACATGTTGGAGGTCCAAAATTCTTTGTTGGACAACTCCCAAGTGGTGATACTTAGCAGTGTATCACAAGAAGATCGGGCTAAACTCTAGCCCAAGAAGAACTGACGCAGTTGCGTCTGTCTGAGACGGTAACGACTGAAGCGGCGGTTGATAGCTATAAAACTGCAGGGACTAAATTGCCATCACTGACTGATGGGGCCTATAGTGGCTGGAAGCGACAAAACTACAGGGACTGCCATCACTAACTGTGTGATGGGCGCCTACAGTGGTTGGAACCACACGGCGCCTGGACGGCGGCAAACGGCGCCTGGACGGCGGCAAACGGCGCCTGGACGGCGGCAAACGGCGCCTGGACGGCGGCAAACGGCGCCTGGACGGCGGCAAACGGCGCCTGGACGGCGGCAAACGGCGCCTGGACGGCGGCAAACGGCGCCTGGACGGCGGCAAACGGCGCCTGGACGGCGGCAAACGGCGCCTGGACGGCGGCAAACGGCGCCTGGAAAGCGGCAAACGGCGCCTGGACAGCGGCAAACGGCGCCTGGACAGCGGCAAACGGCGCCTGGACAGCGGCAAACGGTGCCTGGACAATCAACGGCGAAGACGAAGACAGACGAAGATGGCAGCAATGGCTACTCTGGAAGGTCTGAACAGAGAGAGGGAGGTCCGGCGAGAGCTATGGAGGTGTCGCGGTGAAACTCCGACACCGGGAAGGCGGCGCGTGCAGAACACGCGCCCGAGATCTGACGAGAAGAAGGCAGCACATGGAGGCGCGTTGAGCGGAGTATATGCTTCACTCCGGCGGGGTTGGCCGTCGCTCGAGGAGACGCTTCAGATCCGTTGGTCACCGGTCGAAATTGTGACGGCGGCCGGCGGTGGCTGGCGATAGCGGAGTGGCCTGAAAGAAGCGCTGCGTGACAGCGCGTGACTGAGAAGCGGCTCTCGAAACCGGCGTGGTTGGCCGTCGCTCGAAGAGACGGTCCAGCAGGTCACCCGTCGAAACTGTGACGGTGGCCGGCGGTGGCGGCGGCGACGGCAGCGGCGCCAGCTGCGGCGACGGTGGCCGGAGTTAGCAGCGACGGCAGCGGAAAGTGGCGGCAACAGCAGTGGCACACTAGGTTTGGACTGGTGCTGACTGTGACAGAGATTTAAGAAGAAAAAATGGACTGCCCACTGAGATTTTAGGGGCTGCCGGCGGCCGGACGCTGGCAGACAGCAGAGACCACCAGAAGAGGATCAGAGAACTTGCTTTGATACCATGTTGAATATAGTGAAAAACTATATTTGGATTAATCTCCCTTGTGTAAAATACACACATAGGGTTCTCTATTTAAAATAGAAGAAATATGGGCTAAGCTCAAAATACAAATGAGAAATAATAACAAACTAACTAAAAGATAAAAGATATAATATATCTAACACTTATGATTATTTTCCGTTCTCTTAATTAATAACTAAAATGATGGAGAATGAAAAAAACAAAGGAAAAGGGAGAGAAGAACCTCAGATATGTTATTGCTGACAGCGTTGAAGAATTCATGGTATGCTCCAACACCGATCAAAGAAGACCTGAAATGCTGCTTTGAAATTTCTGATTCAGTAATATTTGAAAAATAGTCGACCAGAATATTTTTTACTTGCTTAGATAGTTGAAACTCGGTGTTACATTGCACCAAAACAGTTCGAAGATTTGCCAAGTTGCCAAGCAATGGCGCAATATCATCCCAACTATTATCCTCCATATCCACACAATTCAAATTAATATAAGATATGGAATTAATTGTTGGCGACATCCAAGACCGAATAATGATGGAAGGAAAAGGATTACATGACAATCTCTCAAATCCTCGTAAGGATATATATCCAATGGCTTTTGAACTTACAATTGAAAACGGCACTTTTTTCACAGTTGTATTTTCAGCAGCTAGAGTTATCAAGGATTTCATTTGCACTATATCTTTCTCCATTGGGTCAATCTTCGAACACCCAGAGAGGATAAGAGTTCTTAAAGATTTCAACCTATATATCTCTTGGGGGAGATTGCTTAGACTCTTACAGTCCTTCAAATTGAGTAGTATAAGATAACAGAGATGTCCAATAGATTGGTGTACTTCCTGCAATCTCGGACAATCTTTTAGAATGAGTTCTTCAAGATTTGGTAGTCTCCAAAAGTTAGGTGTTTCTGTTAAGTACATGGAGTGACTAAGGTTAAGGACTTTTAGTGATTTCAAAACCTACACCAAGATAGTTTTTGATAAATATTAGAGACAGAAAATAAAAATTGAGACAGTAGCAAGTCACTATTTTATTTTAATTAAGCTTTATCTTGTAATGAAGAATGGCTCGTAATAAAACCTGGGGTTTTTCCAAAAAGAATTGAAGAAGACTGTGTTTTAGATCAATCGCTATGATATCATGCGCATTAAAGTCGTTGGGTAAGTATTCTGTAGAAAATCCACGGAAACTAATCCATCTCAATTTCGGAGAAAGGTTCTCAGAATTTACACCGTCTTTCGGAAGTCTTGATGGTTCTCTTCTTGTCGATAGCAATACCTCATAGTCTTTTCTCCCCTGTGATTTAAAGAGTAAAAAAAGAAAAAAATGCATTGCGTAGATGAGAAATTAAACACTTTCAAAAGATGTTTCAAATCACATATAAAGAATGTTCTTACATCATTCACTTTCAATGCATATTCTGCATCCACATAAAACAACAGTTGACCGTTATTCCAAAGTTTCCTTCTTGAAGTTTCATGAAAAATTGTTTTTCCCAATTCTTGTAGTAAAGGATGCATTCCCAATTTGTTATTCCTTTTGACTTTAATAAGGTTACCCTCCATCAGAACTCTTATTCCTCTATCAGCATCTACTCTAAACCGATGTAGAACACCTGTTTCACTATCAGCTTCTACTACAGAGCTACTTAGGATTTTCGTAGCATAGGCTCTGTCCTTACCAACAAAGAAACAACATAAATCAACGAATAAATTCCTTTCCAATTGATTGCTTAAACGGTCCAAGCTTATTTTCAATTTCTGTTGAACATTGTAAGAGGGAATTTTCTCTAATTTAAACAATACACTATACCATTCCACTTCCGTCCTTTCAAATAAGGTACTTCCAATGACTTCAAGAACTAGAGGTAGTCCTCCACAAAGAGAAATTAATCTTCTTGCAAGGTAATCGTATTCTTCTTTCGGTTTTGCTTCTCTAAATGCGTGCCAACTAAGAAGTTCAAGGGACCTATGTTCATTCATTGGATTTATCCGAAAAACAGATTGAACTTGATATTCGTTAAATAGGTCGTCGTCTGTTGTTGTCATGATTATTACAGTTCCTTTACTTAACCATGAAAGACTTTCCCTTAGAGATAATAATAAAAGATAGTCATCCATATCGTCAAGTACAATGAGGATCCTTTTCCCCAAAAGTCTGTCCCGAATCATATCTTTTCCCATCTCAAGGGTATCTATCTTCACCTTTGTTTTTATGACATCTGAAAGAAGTTGTTCCTGAAAATGTATACCCCCTCTTGGTTCACTAAATTGTGCAATACCTTCAATGAAACTTTTATGCATGAATGTACCATGGATTTGATGGTAGATGGCTTTGGCAAGGGTGGTTTTACCTGATCCTCTCATTCCACATATCCCTATTGTACAAACATCCATGGATTTATCTTTTATAGTTTGAATCAGTTCTTCCACTGGGTATTGTAATCCAACTGGGAATTTAGTAGCAGAAAAAACTGATGAATTACGAACGCTCTTAACAATTTCGTGCACTAGTTCAGCATCACTCCTTCAAGTTTAACAGAAGTCATGTATTAACAATGTTAAATCAAAAGCCTGAAATATGGTTGAGTGAGTGAGTGATTTACCTGTGATTACTCTCATCCCATCCAAACAAATTTGCAGCTTTGGTGAGTGCGTGGCTCCATCTGGACATGCCATGCTTAAGTTGTTGTGCTGAAAATGTTTGATGTGCAGTTTCTTTGAAGGCCTTTCCAAAATCACCCTTCTGAAAACGTACATCGGATGGCTGAATTTCGTAATATACAGGCAGAACATGTCGGCAATAAGTTTGGTGCCATTGAATGATTTGTTGAAGCTGATGAAGACACCAAGCAGATTCAGAATAGGTTTTGGTGAAAACAACTATTACTACCCGACACAGATCGAGAATAGGTTGTTGGACGTGCGTTGACTCCACTGCATTCTGATGGTGAAGGAAAGTGGTGAGTCCAACGGACGAGAGGACAGAATCTAGATGAGAAACAAATTTCGTGAGGATGTCTTCTCCATTGAAATTGATGAGCACGTCGTAATACCGTGGGAGTTTGGATGATGAAGACGCGAATTCCATGGAGGGAATTGAGAGGTAATGAACTGTTAGAAGAGAAAGCAATAATGAATCACTCCCAAAGAGATTATCCGTACAGACACCTAAGCGAGTCAAAGTACATATTTTAATTATCCTCGTAACGCGTTAAGACCATCACAGAACCTTTTTTACTTTGAACCAGCACCCACTTTCAACCACAAAAAAATATATTACACTAATTACTATGAAATATTTTCTATTTTATTTAAAATTACATATTTTAATGCTATAGTGTCTGATCCGGTAGGCTTTGCAACAATGCATCGCCGCCGACAAACATGACATATTACTGAACCGTGTTCTAAAGATATTTAAGCCCGTTTGTTCTATTTGGTAAAATAGCCTATGACTATGGGTGTGGTTCCCTCCACCACCACACCTTTTTCTTTTCACATCTCTTTATTATTTTGTCTCTTAGTAAAATTTTATTTTTAGGATTATTATTTTTTAATTTTATTTATTCACAACCTATTTCATTAATAACTTATTCTAGTCTCGTACATATGAGTAAAATACTTTTCTTTCATTTTAACATTATATTTCTTTTTCTCTTTCTTTCGTCGTTGTGAGATACTACAAGTTGCAAAGGTTGGTGGTGGTGGAAAGAATTATCATGCAATCTCCATCTCGTGGTGCAGTGCGTGGAGTGCTTCCTCGTATTCGAATAAACCTTGAAATAAAACCCTAAATAAAAAACGTAACCTTTAAACGGATGTCAACATCCTTCAACGGATGTGAACATCCTTCAACGGATGTCAACATCCGTTTAAGGAACAACGGATGTCAACATCCGTTTAAGGAACAACGGATGTCAAAATCCGTTTAAGGAACAACGGATGTCAACATCCGTTTAAGGAACAACGGATGTCAACATTTGTTTAAGGAAAAACGGATGTCGACATCCGTTTTACCTTAAACGGATGTTGAAATCCGTTGAAGATGTCACCTCCTGTTTAAAGGTTACGTTTTTTATTTTAGAGTTTGTTTTATTAGGGGACATCCGTTGAAGAATGTCACCTCCATTGATGTATACTTCCTCGCTGGTTGATGCTCTAGTCGTTCCTCGATGTTCCTCCACACCACGGCGGCGACGCTCCTTCACACCAAGACAACAATGGAAGCTTTCAAACAAAAAAAAAAACTGGGAAGAAAAAGGAATGGAAGTGCGGGAGGTGGGGAGGTGAAACGAAAACGGGGAAAGGGGAAGAGAGTTTCGTGGGTGGGTGCTGGGAAAGTAAAATTAGGGTTTCAAATTATTTAAAATAGGGTAAAAGTGTAAAAAAAATTTAACTTAAGGATATAATTATATTTAAAATAATGTGGGGAGGTGGAGGAAGTATAGGGTGGTGGTGGAGGGAGCAACACCCTATGAGTATTGAGTTATTATTGGGCCAACACGGATATTGGTATTAGGGTATTGCTCCCTCCACCACCCCAAAGTGTTTCTGTACCTCTCCACTATTTTCTTTTATTTCAAAAATATTCTACACCTTCCCACTATTTTCTTTTATTCCAAAAATACCCTACACCTCCCCACTATCCTCAACAATATTTCTCTTTCTCTCTCTGCATTAATGGAGCATTTATATGGCTTAGATTTAAACTTGTGATATATTGCAAAATATGAGAAAACTTCAACATTAATGCTTCTACCACTTTCATTTTATAAACTTAAAAGTTAGATGCAAATACAAAATAATAAACATAATAATGTTAATAGTAAATAATATATTATTATTATTATATACTAACTTTATAATGACGAAAGAACTAAATAAATTCCAAATCTTTAACAAATATAACTTTTCTTTTATATTTTAAGTATTTAATAATATTTTTATATTATTTATCTAATAAATTAAATACATTATTCAAGTTATTTGAGTCAAACATGTCAATAAGTTAAAACATAATATAATATTAAAAATTATAAATATTAAATGTAAAAAAACACACATATATATAAACATTTTTCTAGAAATTTAGAACAAAATTTTACCATTTATTAAGTAATTTGAAGAAAAAATATATATATTGAACAGTGAAAATAAGATTGAATCAAACTTATTTAAGGGAAAGTGTAAATAAAATTTTGCAATATATCACAAGTTTAAATTTGAGTCATGTGAATGCTCCATTAATATGGAGAGAGAAAGAGAAAGATTGTTGAATATAGTGGGGAGGTGTAGGGTATTTTTGAAATAAAAAAAATAATGGAGAGGTGTAGAGTATTTTTGGAATAAAAGAAAATAGTGGAGAGGTCCAGGAGCACTTGGGGTGGTGGAGGGAGCAACACCCCCCCTCTAGGGGCGCTGAGCGCCATTGCCTTGTAGTCTCGCCTAGGCGCCCCCTCTAGGGGCACTGAGCGTCATTGCCTCGTAAGCTCGCCTGGGCGCCCTCTTGTCTTGGCGTTGAGTGTGACACTTGCTGATGTGGCACCCTAGACCTATTTAAGGCTACCATGCAATGAGGTGCCATCTTTTAGCGGCTGAAGCACGAACCTTAGAGTTTTGGACCTCTTGGAGCAAGTTTGGGCGTGTGGGAGCTCTCCATTTCTCTTCCTTGGGTCTTAAATCTCTTTCATTATCTTCCATTGTAAGCTCAAGCTCCATGGCAATGGAGAGCTAACTTCATTTCTTGTTGCGGAAAGATGTAACCTCTAAACTTCATGTATATGAACATGTTTTGAATACATTAAGCTTCGTTCATTGAATGCAAGTGGTTTTCTCCCACTCTTAATGCTTGTTATGTTTTGGTCATTCATAACTTGATGTTTGGGTTTGTTTGTTATTGGAAGATAGCTCATGAACCATGACTTGAAGTAAGCTACCTAAAGGAAATAGTATTTAGAAATGGAGCTAGGACCTTTAGTTGTCATGAACTTTTTTTCTTACTACAAAATTGATTATTAGGGTTTTCAAGAGATTGGAGTCATATAAGCAAGTCTAGGCTTTTTACACCAAAGAATTGGGTTCTAAGTAATATAGTAAGTTGACATTAGCATTTTAATGAAGAATATAAGTTCTAATATGCATGAAAGTGAAGTAGGTGAAGTCTAACCCCAACATTACCATTCCATTGTTTCAAATCTCATTCATTTCCAAGTATTTTTGGCTACAAAAGATCATTTTACTATTCATGCAATTTGTTTACTTTAAGTGCATTTAAATCTTACTTAATGGAATCATTCTTTAGTCTTAATTAGTTAAACAATTATACGATCGTTTAGTGTTACACGAGTCACTTAGGAAATGATATCTGGTCTTACCAATTTATTACTTGATACGATTCGGTATGTTTGCTGAGGTCTTAACAGTGGGCTTGAGATAAGTGAAACCTTAATCACGGTCCAACCTCAGCCTAATACCTCTAATTACCGTTTATCTTAATCCTCATAGAAAAACATGTTTATCAGCTAAGGTCGGACGCCCCTATATTCGGTCGTTCGGTCTTGCCTATCAATTCTGTCGCATTCCTTCACTAGGTTGCTTGTTGTCCTTGGAGTCATTCAGCATGATTGGTGTGGGGTGTATATATGGTCGTCCGGACCATACGGTACACACAATATATTATATAGGTAATTTTAAAATGATTATGTGTTAAGGAGGAAAGAGTATCCAGTCTCATCTACAAAAAAAATATTACAATAATTGCTATGAAATATTATCTATTAATTTTATTTAAAATTACATATTAACTTTACTTTTATGTTTAAAAACATCGAGTCTCTTTTTATAGTATGCAAATATCCCTTTAAATAACACGAGCATATTTCACAGTATAAACACACACACGTATATATATATATATATATATATATATATATATATATATATATATATATATATATATATATATATATATGAAATAGTTTATTCTTATAAATGAAAAAAAGTAGAAAGTATAAGTGCCGTTTTGGAAAACATAAAGACAACTCAATTTATTTTTAGTAAATAATAAGAGTAAACAACTAGTATAGTAGAATAAGCATTAACATATTTCATTTTGAGTAAAAAAACAATCACATACAATAATTTTAATTTTATTAATTTATAATTAAGTAAATATTTCGTGTTTATTAGAATTACCAATATGTTTAGTAAAAGAAAAATTAAACTTAAGATGTAATTAATCTTTAAGAAATCACTAAACATTTATGTTTAGAAAGCAACAAGTAGAGGTAAATACACCTTTCAATATTTAAAGCATTGTTAATTTTTTATTTAATAAATACAAATAAAAATTATTAAAAAACCACACATACGTTCAAATAACTCAACAATTAACAAATTTTAAACAAAAACTAATTGAATTAAAACTTTTGTATTAAAACTATAATATTTTTTCTTATTATTCTAAAATGGCAACATATACTTATTTTATTAAATCAACTTAACTATCAATTGACTTAAAGTGACTACTAAGTGTAGGTACAACTAGTAGTTATCTTGGTTTGATTTCATATGCTTATACTTTTATTGAAGACTGTGGTTAATATATGAATAACTTTTTAACTGCGAGGTATAAACTTTTATTTATGTCGAATTTATGTGAAATATTTATAAATTAAAACATACTTGAAAGTATAGTTTTCAAAAGCTTTGATTGAAAAGTAGTTATTCTTATGTCATTATTTTTTATCATGAATTTTAAGGTGTAATTTTTATCATAGATTTAGTATGATCTTTTATGCTTTTGTATTCTTTTGTTTTATTTTATCTTTTAATAAATTTTCGGATGATGGCAAATGATTGATAAGCTTTGATGTATTAACATAACTTACATGTCAAATTTATAATAATATGTAACCTATGTTATTTGGAATCAACTATTTACTCATTTAATTTTAATCAATTTATAAAATTATTTCAAAATCATTTTGTTATAATTATTAAATAACTATCTTTTTTTTGTATATATATTGATTTTGAAAACCTTGCAAATTTAGCATGTCTAAAATGATAAAAAAAGAAGTGAAAAGTTATATAAATTTTAACAATTTAATCAATTTTTTATTTACTAGTTTAATCCTCCTGAAAAAAAAAACTTACTTGCGATGAGACCAAAACAATTAGTGAAAATTTTATTCCACATGTCAAATGCATCTTGCACGCTTAACAATTGTGCTTTTCACCTCTATTTTAAACCCTAGTTACGATAAATATGTTTTCCCCTAACTTGTCTATTTTTATTTTAATCCCTGAACTTTGAATTTTATTTTTTCATCCTGTACTTTTGAAAAATGTTGAAACGGTTGAAGTGACTGACAACATCAAGTAACGTGGTTTGATTTAAAATCAAAATTGACATATTAAGAAAAGTACTATATTTTCAAGAAATAGTAGGGCTTCCATGGACAGAAATAGATACACAGCATGATCACCCAACACTTTTCATAAAAGTCTAGTCTTCTGATCATGTAGAGAAGAAATCCCCAAGAAATCAAATTTTACCAAATTGCCCATTTTACCTTTCCTTCTTCATAGGTTCCAAGCCAATCAACCACTCATTTTCTTGATTAGGAATTTTAATGAAATTTACACTATTTGGTCTATCTATAAGGTTTCCATAAACCTTTACTCAGAGAGTTGTTTAGCCTTCTTCTTCACTATAGTTAGATCTTCCATCCACCTTCAATCCTATTTATATGGTTTTTTCCTCCTATTCCAATTCACCATGGAGTGAATGTACTTGTTAATATTATTCCCTTTTACAATCCATATATCACTTGATCTTTGTCTCAAGATTGATTAATCGTATTTTGCTAAATTCCACAATTGCTTTGCAGCAGCTTCTTGGTTATGCGGTCCACATCTTGAAGGAAGAGCACGCTACCTTTATGTTCAATACCAAAGGATAACTGCAAGGAGGATTTGTTACTTTAAAATCTATCCAAGATATGAATAATAAAAACCAAAGTAGACTCTTAAGTTTGTCTCACAAAATGAAAGTTTATTCAATCTTCAGAAGTGATTGCAAGAGAAGGTTGACACCTTACTATAAAAGTGATTACGAGAACAAGATATAGGAATGAACTTTCTATGCAAAAAACATTTGAAAATGAATAATTTCAAGTTTATCATAATATGTGTCAATTTTACAACCGGGATAAAGTCTAAAATGTGAATAAAAATGTTACCCACGATAGTATAAATATTAATTGTACTTGTCAAAATAGTTATTTTTTTTATGGATCTTTTAAAAGATTATATTTGGTCATATGAAATGAATATTAATTTATAAGAATTAAGTTTAAAATTTTTTTAACAAAATTAAAATAATTTGTAAGATCATGGCTATATTTGAAAAAAAAAAACTAGTTAAAAACTTACAACTAAAAACTATAATGAATGTCAATTGAAAAGATTGATATATTTAATTATAAATAAAAACACATCGAAACAGAGTAAAGGGATGAGGCTAAGGTGCTTATTATGTTGAAACAAAAAACAGAGACTACCTAGCAGAGATTAAAACAGAACACCTAACAGAATATCGAACAACGTCTGTCTTTATTTCATAATGCATGTTTTTTTTTAAGACGATTTCTTAGTGAGATATTATATGTTTAAATGTAAAAGAATTGACAAAAAAGTAACAAGAAAACAAATACATAAACAGCTCAAGTGAAGCCAAGGAAGCACAACGTGAGCAGTGAGAAACAGGATAAAGCAAACATGAATTTCTTAACTATAAGCTATACTCCAAAGAAAAATAAGGAAAGGATGGAAAAAAATGCATTGCAATCAAGGGCACAGATTAATTCCATATGTAAAGGGATCCTGCAGTTCTCATAGAAGATAAATGACTTGCCAGAAGTCACTTTACAATTTTCTTTATGAATCTAAGGAGATCATTTTTTTTTTGGAGTAGGCACTTTTTCCAAGTAATGTGATTCACCACATATAAGATAGACATGTGTATTCTTGACCACCACTCCTTGAGAAAAAGTCACAAAAATCTCCACCTTGTCTCCTGATCCTAAATTTGACCTTATAGCCTGCCAATCTATATCATTAAAGGAAATTCTTTTGCCATGCATGTGTATCTGCAATGTGCACTTTGTGTAATTAACAATTAACACACTTCTAAGACCTTCAGATGCCACAATTTCAGGAGTTGATACATTAAAAACACACAAAAACATTCCCTTCATGACATTATCTGGAGGCACAGTGAAAGAAACAGAATCTCCCTGACCCATATAGGCCAACCAATAAGGGGGGTTGTCACCTGGAAGAGAGACATCAGAAGACTCACTACTTGCCAATACCTGTACCATGAGATAAAAGCTTAGTCATTTATTTAATTTTCCTATTCATATTGTCTTCTACAATCATTATTTGCCGATAAAGATTACAAAATCCAATACTCCATTAAAGCATACCAATGGAATTAAAATAAATTTGATTAGTAGTTTCGTTGTGTATATATCACCATCTTGTCGTTAGGGATTTAGAATCCATTTCTGTTTTCGTCTCTTTCAGTATATATAATCATTGAGTATTAAAAAATGAAAAAACTAGTCAAGCAAGAAAGAGGAAATCAATTTCCTAGTTATAAGCATGATCATTTGGTTATTCGATTATTAAAATTTTTGGATAAAGTTGAATAGCTCTAGAAGCAACAAGTGCTAAAAGTATAGAATTGTAATTTCTATTAGATACTTTCTTATGATTATTTTCCGTTCTCTTAATTAATAACTAAAATGATGGAGAATGAAAAAAACAAAGGAAAAGGGAGAGAAGAACCTCAGATATGTTATTGCTGACAGCGTTGAAGAATTCATGGTATGCTCCAACACCGATCAAAGAAGACCTGAAATGCTGCTTTGAAATTTCTGATTCGGTAATATTTGAAAAATAGTCGACCAGAATACTTTTTACTTGCTTAGATAGTTGAAACTCGGTGTCACATTGCACCAAAACAGTTCGAAGATTTGCCAAGTTGCCAAGCAATGGCGCAATATCATCCCAACTATTATCCTCCATATCCACACAATTCAAATTAATATAAGATATGGAATTCATTGTTGGCGACATCCAAGACCGAATAATGATTGAAGGAAAAGGATTACATGACAATCTCTCAAATCCTTGTAAGGATATATATCCAGTGGCTTTTGAACTTACAATTGAAAAAGGCACTTTTTTCACAGTTGTATTTTCAGCAGCTAGAGTTATCAAGGATTTCATTTGCACTATATCTTTCTCCATTGGGTCAATCTTCGAACACCCAGAGAGGATAAGAGTTCTTAAAGATTTCAACCTATATATCTCTTGGGGGAGATTTCTTAGACGTTTACAGTCCTTCAAATTGAGTAATATAAGATAACAGAGATGTCCAATAGATCGGTGTACTTCCCGTAATCTCGGACAATCTTTTAGAATGAGTTCTTCAAGATTTGGTAGTCTCGAAAAGTCAGGTGTTTCTGTTAAGTACATGGAGTGACTAAGGTTAAGGACTTTTAGTGATTTCAAAACCTACACCAAGATAGTTTTTGATAAATATTAGAGACAGAAAATAAAAATTGAGACTGTAGCAAGTCACTATTTTATTTTAATTAAGCTTTATGTTGTAATGAAGAATGGCTCGTAATAAAACCTGGGGTTCTTCCAAAAAGAATTGAAGAAGACTGTGTTTTAGATCAATCGCTATGGTATCATCCGCATTAAAGTAGTTGGGTAGGTATTCTATAGAAAATCCACGGAAACTAATCCATCTCAATTTCGGATAAAGGTTCTCAGAATTTACACCGTCTTTCGGAAGTCTTGATGGTTCTCTTCTTGTTGAAAGCAAGACAGGCAATACCTCATAGTCGTTTCTCTCCTGTGATTTAAAGAACCAAAAAAGAAAAATGAATTGCGTACATGAGAAGTTAAACACTTTCAAAAGAAGTTTCAAATCACATATAACGAATGTTCTTACAGCATTCACTTTCAATGCATATTCTGCATCCCCATCAAACAACAGTTGACCGTTCTTCCAACGTCTCTCTCCTGAAATTTCACGAAAAATTGCTATTCCCATTTCTTGTAGTAAAGGATGCATTCCAAATTTGTTATTTCTTTTGACTTTAATGAGGTTACGCTCCATGAGAACTCTTATTCCACTATCAGCGTCTACTCTAAAGCCATGTAGAACACTTGTTTCACTATCATTTTCTACTCCAGAGCCATTTAGGATCTTCGTAGCGTAGCCTCTGTCCTTACCAACAAAGAAACAACATACATCAAAGAATAAATCCCTTTCCATTTGATTGCGTAAATGGTCGAAGCTTATTTTCAATATCATTCGAACATTGTACATGGGATTTTTCTCTAATTTAAACAATACACTACGCCATTCCTCATTGGTCCTTTCAAATAAAGTACTTCCAATGACTTCAAGAGCTAGAGGTACTCCTCCACAGCAAGAAATTACACTTCTGGCTAGGTGATGGTATCCTTTTTTTGGTTTTGCTTCTCTAAATGCGTGCCAACTAAGAAGCTCAAGGGACTCGTTTTCATTCATTAGATTTATCTCAAAAACAGAATGAACTTGATATCTAAGAAATAGGACTTGGTCTCTTTTTGTCATGATTATTACACTTCCTTTACTTAACCATGAACGACACTCCCATAGATCTAATAAGGGAAGATAGTCATCCATATCGTCAAGTACAATGAGGACTCTTTTCCCAAAAAGTCTGTCCCTAATCATATTTCTTCCCATCTCGAAGGTATCTATCTTCACCTTTGTTTTTAGGACATCTGAAAGAAGTTGTTCCTGTAAATGAGTTGGTTCACTAACTTGTGCAATATCTTCAATGAAACTTTTATGCATGAATGTACCATGGATTTGATGGTAGATGGCTTTGGCAAGGGTGGTTTTACCTGATCCTTCCATTCCAAATATCCCTATTGTACAAACATCCGTGGACTTTTCTTTTATAGTTCGAATTAAATATTGCACTTGGTCTTGTAATCCAACTGGGAATTTAGTAGCAGACAAAACTGATAAATTAAGAACGCTCTTAACAATTTTGTCCACTAGTTCAGCATCGCTCCTTCAAGTTAAATATCATTTAAAGAAGAAGTCATGTATTAACAAAGTTAAATCACAAGCCTGAAATACCGTTGAGTGAGTGAGTGATTTACCTGTGATTGCTCTCATCCCATCCAAAGAAATTTGCGGCTTTGGTGAGTGCGTGGCTCCATCTAGACATGCCATGCTCAAGTTGCTGTGCTGAAAATGTTTGATGTGCAGTTGCTTTCAAGGCCTTTCCAAAATCGCCCTTCTGAAGACGTACATCAGATGGCTGAATTTCGTAATATACAGGCAGAATATGTCGGCAATAAGTTTGGTGCCATTGAATGATTTGTTGAAGCTGATGAAGACACCAAGCAGATTCAGAATAGGTTTTGGTGAAAACAATTATTACTACCCGACACAGATTGAGGATAGGTTGTTGGACGTGCATTGACTCCACTACATTCTGATGGTGAAGGAAAGTGGTGAGTCCAACGGACGAGAGGGCAAAATCGAGATGAGAAACAAATTTCCTGCGGATGTCTTCTCCATTGAAGTTGATGAGCACGTCGTAATACCGTGGGAGTTTGGTTGATGAAGACCCGAATTCCATGGAAGGAATTGATGAGGTAATGAACTGTTAGAAGAAATAGCAATAATGAAACACTCTCAGAGATTATCCGTACAGACACAAAATCGATTCAAAGTGCTTTTTTCAATCGTCGTGGAAACGCGTTAAGACCATCATAGAACCTTTTTTACTTTCAACCAGCACCAACTTTCAACCACTAAAAAATAATTCCACTAATTACTAAATATTTTCTATTTTATTTAAAATTACATATTAACTTTACTTTAATTTTTAAAACATCAAGTCTCTTTTTATACTGTGCAAATATCCCTTTAAATAACATGAGCATATTTCATAGTACACAAATACACATATATCTCTCAAAAGAGGTTATTCTTATAATGAAAAGAAGTAGAAAGTATAAATACCGTTTTGGAAAACATCAAGACAACTCAATTTCTTTTTACTAACTAATTAGAGTAAACAACTAGTATAGCATGATAAGCATTAACATGTTTCATTTTAACTAGAAAAACAATCACATACAATAATTTTAATTTTATTAAGGGTTAAATATATTTTTAGTCCCTAAACTATGAAACGAATTTGAGTTTTGTCCCTCTTCAAAAGGTTTGTTCGTATTAGTCGTCTTAGTTTTGAAACTCTTATGTTTAGTCCTTAAAATTGAACAATGTTAAATTTTTGTATGAGACAACTAACGGTGAGTTAGGTGTGTGCCACGTTTTTTCTTTTTTTTTTCTGAAATATTTGCCACGTTTTTCTCAAACCCTTCCTTCTTCTCCCTCAGTCACTCAAAATGCTCATCTCTTTCACACCCACTCCGGTCGAAGGAACTGAATAGCCTATATTCTTATGAGAGAAACCTTTTGCGTTGTTAACCTCGTGAACCCTACCGTTATTATCTTCCTCTATTTTCATCTTCCGTTGCAGGAGTTGCTGCTCAATATTGTGACTAATCTGCAACCTCCGAATCTCAGACTCGGGCGCGCGTTCCGTTTTGGTTTCGGCATCTCTGACTGCTGGACGATCCTTGGAGATGCATTACGTTTCCGGTGAAGGATTCTTCATAGGAGCATTGGCAGCCGCCAACGGCTGCTTATCTAATCCGAAGATAAAATCTAGATTTGGCGATGCCGTATGCAGCGGCGAAGAACATCAACAAGCGGAACCTGAACAGAATCCAGAGCGTCGACGAACCACTGTTGCTTTGGTTTGGGATCAGTGAGTGCAAAATTGATGTTGTTGTTGGTGTTATTGTTGTGGAGCGAGAACAAAAAGAGGCGGAGGCGTGCGAGTCTGGGTGAGGTGCGGGTCTGGGTGAGGTGCGGGTCTGGTAGTTTTGGGAAACAAGAAGAATCAAATGATAATGTTACTGAGATTGTCTCGAAACCATTAACGAGACCCTCAGACCCTAGGTTGTTGTTGGTGGGGAGGCAAAAGAGGCGGCGGAGGGGCGATGAGATCGGGGTTGTCCTCTTGCATGATCTGAACCTGCACCATGAGAAACCCCAAATGGATGAAAATGGAGACTCAGGGGAGGGTACAGTGGTGGGTGTGAAAGAGATGAGAAACCCCAAACATGGCACACACTTGGCTCACCGTTAGCCACCTCAGACAAAAATTTAACGTCGTTCAATTTTAAAGACTAAACATAAGAGTTTCAAAACTAAGAGGACTAAAATGAACAAACCTTTCAAAGAGGGACGAAACCCAAAATCGCTTGATAGTTTAGGGACTAAAAACATATTTAATCCTTTTATTAATTTATAATAGAGTATATACATACTACAAAAGAAAAACTAGATTTATCGAAAGGTGTCGATAATGTCAAAAATTCGTCGATAACTACAAAAATCTAGCTCACTACCTGATGTTCATCCTCTATAGGTTTATTGTACTCGTCCACTATTATGTCTTATATATATATATATATATATATATATATATATATATATATATATATATATTTGTGTTAAGACAAGATCGTCTATAAGACTAAATTGTGTAAACGCTTTCATGTGTTTTGAAATTTAACAAAACAATATTAAATGAAATAAGTATATGACAGTGTTATCATTAGAATAACAACATAGGTAAGTAATTTGTGAAAATGCTCTGAGAAACCTAAATACCTTAGGAAAAGACTTGGTAAAACACCTAGGTATGAACACATACACCACTAAATGTCAATGAGAGTCTTGTTGAATACAACGAATGTTATACTTTGCTAGGCAATGATCAAACAAACTCTCAATGCGTCTTGATAGATAAAAGTGTCAAACGATATTTTTGAAAAACACGCTGAAAGTCTCAAATGATATTCTAAAAACTTATATTGAAATACACTTTGCTAAACACATTTATTGAAATAATAAAGACAAACTTAAAGTAGTTACATAGGCTAGTTAGACGATACCATGTGTTAAACAATCTACTTCATCCAATGGTGAAGTCCATCAACTACTTGGTATCTTAGTGAAAAGTTTAAATGATCAAATTTTATCTAAACAAATCAAATTTGACAATTAATGAAGGGAGCAAGCATGGTGTGCACTCCATGGCAAAGCTAGGATGAAGGGTAGAAAAACTGAGCAAAAAAGCATTTAAGTCTACGAGGGAGTTCTGTTAAGTAAATTTAAATGGAATAAATTAAATGTATTAATCGTTGTGGATAGTTAATGTATTATTCATTGGAGTCTTATGCGTAGGTAATGTATTAGTCGTTTTTGTCTATTTTGAGTATTGTGATCAGAAATATGTGAGTCTATAAATTGAATTGTTGAGTGCATGAATGAAAAAACAAAGAGAAACTTGACTCAAATTATTCATCTAGAGCTTGTTTGCTAACTCCTCGACTTTTAATTCAATGGAATTCTTTAGATTGCTAATGCTAGCTAGGAGTATGTTAAGGAGATTCGAAAATTTTCCTAAGGTCAACCTTGAGGATAAGGATGTTAGAGTGCGGAGGGGTATTCTAACACACAATATAATGGTAAGCTAGATGAGAAAGAAAAAAGTGAGTAATGCAAAAAGGCCACGTGGAGGGTGATCTGAAAGATGGAGACAGAAAGGAAAAGTGTAAAGCAAAAGAAAAAGAATACCATATTCATGGATTTTGTACAGGAGAGGACACAGAGTGAGGTATATATTCTCTCTTAAATTCTCTCTCGGATATTATGTTTCTTTCATGCTCTGTTCTTATTATTCTTATTTGTCTGATTACTCTTCTAGGTTATTGTCGCTGCTAAAATCAAGAAGCTGCTCATGTACAATGATTTCATTACTTCTATTCTATTGATCTCTAAACTAAAATTTTGTTACATTAAAAATATAAATAAAATCCACACGTCTAATTCAGAATTCCCCTTCTAAGTTGTTTTAGCTGTCCAACGTCAACAACTTCTCTGAATATTTTTCATGTCATTTTCATTTAAAAACGAGGTTAATTATAATAGTCATTGTTGCCACTTACTGCTGTGGTTGTTGTTTTACTTCCTCGTAGAGAGAGTGAAGGAAGCAAAATATATCGAACTTGTCGTTATGCGCTCCGATAACATCGTTGCAGTTTCATTATTAACCATATTCACTTGCTCTTATAACTCGTATCGACATCAAATTGAATCAACTTGCTTTCTTGCTTTTACCGTCTCGGTCTTGTTTCATCGAATTGAATCAATGTCTTACACTTCATCATCCTCAAAATCTAAGCTTCGATGGATATACGATGCGTTCATCAGTTTCCGCGGGGAAGACACTCGTAAGAATTTCGTTTCTCATCTCTATTCCGCTCTTGCAAATGCCGGGGTCAACACTTTTCTGGACGATGAGAAGCTTTCCAAGGGACAACAGCTGAAAACAGAACTGTTTCATGCAATAGAAGGCTCTCAAATTTCCATTGTTGTTTTATCCGAAAACTACATTTACTCTACATGGTGTCTCGACGAACTAGTCAAAATCATGGAATGTCATGCTTTTAGAGGTCAAGTGGTTTTACCCGTGTTTTACGGCGTTTTCCCTTCGTTTCTACGTGACCTTTACGATGTTTCTTTCGAAGTCATTCTGGAAAAAGCTAGTGACCTCCACCGGGTGAAACAATGGAAGAAAGCGCTGGGCGAAGCAGCAGGTTTTGCAGGGTGGGATGTTTCAAATTACAGGTACGCATGTACTTTTTGTTCCCTTTTGATTATCAGATTTTTTTTGTCTATCCATCAGTTATTCTTTCTTGAAAGGGAATCTAACGCACTTAATTGAGCAGGGTGCGAATTGTTATGAACATCCTTACATGTTTTCAATTCCTACGGATAAAATATTATGATTTTCTTCTAGTACTTATTTTAAATTCATATATTTAGTGGCAAGCAAAAGTGAAATAAAGAAAATTCATAAACCGGCAAATAGTATCTTTGTGGCTTCTCTGATGTACCTGTAAAAGGTTTAGTAAAACGGTTTCTGCTATGAACACTATGGCAGAAAGACAGAAGATCAACCGTGTCAAAGGATTTATGCAACTTCGATTTTATTTTAGGATCTATTATAATTTGTATCCATTATCAATTCGAGAAATTTTCTTTTTTTGCAGAAATGAAAACTTTGTTGTGAAGGAAATTGTTAGTGAAGTTTTGGAAAGACTAGATAGAACATACATGTCTATTACAGACTTTCCAGTTGGATTGGAATGTCGTGTGGAACATTGTATTGGCCTTCTAAGAAAGGAAACAAGAGGAGCTTATATATTAGGGATTTGGGGAATGGGAGGGATTGGTAAAACAACCATAGCCAAAGCCATCTACAATGAAATACGATATGAATTTAAACATAAAAGTTTCCTGGCAAATATTAGAGAAGTTTGGCAAAGAGATCAAGGGCAGATTGATTTACAAGAACGACTTCTTTCAGATATCCTGAAAACAGAAAAAGTGAAGGTTTATAGCAGTGATTGGGGAAAAGCTATGATCAAGGAAACGCTTTGCACCAAAAGAGTACTTGTTGTACTTGATGATGTTAATACATTAGAACAATTAAGTGCATTATGTGGAAATGGTAATGGGATTGTTCAAGGAAGTGTAATACTCATTACAACAAGAGATGTACGTCTACTCAATGTTCTCGAAGTTGACCATGTATATGAAGTGGAGGAAATGAATGAGATTGAGTCCCTTGAGCTTTTCAGTTGGCATGCTTTTAAGGAAGCAAATCCACCTGAAGATTTCCTTGAACTCTCAAAACAAGTAGTCACTTACTGTGGAGCACTACCTCTAGCTCTTGAAGTTCTTGGATCTCATCTATACAAGAGAAGAGAAAAAGAGTGGCAGAGTGTATTATCAAAACTAAAAGAAATACCAAATGATAAAATACAAGAGAAATTGAAAATAAGCTATGACGGCTTAACCGATCATAAGGAGAAGGACATATTCCTTGACATATGTTGCTTCTTTATCGGTAAGGACAGAGGCTATGTCACAGAGATACTAAATGGCTGTGGACTTCATGCTGAAATCGGAATAACAGTCCTGATAGAAAGGAGCCTCATAAAAGTTGAAAAGAATAACAAACTTGGAATTCATGATTTGCTACGAGACATGGGAAGAGAAATTGTTCGTCGAAGTTCACCACTAGAACCACAGAAGCGCAGTCGGTTGTGGGTTCATGATGATGTACTTGATATATTGACAGAACATACTGTAAGAACTTCTCTTACTATTTTTGAACTATCAATCATTCTCAATGATATCATGAGCACCATAATAGAAGTTTTGATTTTTATTTTCTAAATTTTAACTAAGTTTCGGTTTGACACCATGGGATATATATTTTACCTTTTTCAAAGTATTTAGCTTCTAGATCTATACATAAGTTGCATCTTATGTGTATTACTTCTTAACTTTCTCTAGTGAAAACAGCCAATGCTTCTCCTTGTTTATAACTTTTTTTCATTTACTTTTCATAGGGAACAGGAGTCATTGAGGGATTGGCTTTGAAGATGCAAAGAACCAGTGGAGTTTGTTTCAGTACTGAAACATTTGGGAAAATGAAGAGACTGAGACTTTTGAAACTTGATAATGTACAAGTAGCTGGAGATTATGGGCATCTTCCCAAACAACTGAGATGGGTTGATTGGAAAGCATTTTCGTCAACCCACATACCTGAAAACTTTTATCAGGAAAACATAGTTGCTATTGACTTAAAATACAGTTATCTTAAACTAGTATGGAAGGTGCCTCAGGTACACGTATATAGTATATATTACCTGATATTTTCTATGACGAAAATACCAATTTGGACCAAAACTCACATGGTCTTTTACAATTGTCGTTGTTCTCCAATCAAATTTGGTGTTTTACTTTAGTAATTTGATTTTTATTATATGCATTACTGATTACACGAGAGTGAAATTTGAATGAAGAACAACAACAAATGTATATATAATACATTAAGTTGTCTTGTAAAATTTTTCAGCCATATACGTTGCTAATCTTTCTTTTTGTTCGTTTTAAATTTTTTTGCAGTTTCTGGAGAGGCTAAAATTTCTCAATCTTAGTCATTCCAAGTACTTATCAAAGACCCCAGATTTTTCAAAACTACCAAATCTTGAGAAGCTCATTCTCAAAGATTGTCCAAGCTTGTATGAACTACACCATTCAATTGGAGATCTAAATAACCTCCTTCTTCTAAACTTGAAGGATTGTACATGCCTAGGCAATCTTCCTATGGTAATCTATAAGTTAAAGTCATTACAAACCCTCATCCTTTCTGGTTGTTCAAATATTGACAAGTTAGAAGAAGACATAGGGCAGATGGAATCCTTAACAACTCTAATTGCAGACAATACTAGTCTAAAACAAGTGCCTTTTGCCATAGTAAGATCCAAACAGATTGGATATATATCCCTTTGTGGATATGAAGGATTGGCACGAGATGTATTCCCTTCTCTCATATGGACTTTGATGTCACATACAAGAGGAACTTTATCCTGTTTTCAACCATTTGGGATCATGCCAACATCTATAGTCTCCATGAATATACAGGATAATAATTTGGTTAGCCTATTATCAAAGGTAAGTGAATTTTCAAAACTTCGTAGTATTTCTGTACAATGCGACTCAGATTTTCAACTAACTCAAGAACTAAGAACAATTCTGGATAAGTTATGCAACGCAAACTCTTCTGAATCGGAAAATGCATATCAATCACAAATTCCCGAAAATTCTTTGGCATCGTATTTGATTGGAATGGGAAGCTACCAGCAAGTCTTCGATATGCTTAGCGATAGCATATCAAAGGTTCCTTTTCTTTCTTTCTC
This sequence comes from Vigna umbellata, assembly GCF_029865625.1. NCBI lineage: Eukaryota > Viridiplantae > Streptophyta > Magnoliopsida > Fabales > Fabaceae > Vigna > Vigna umbellata. Next base: position 24,035,294 of record NC_142171.1, read on the forward strand.
TGTGTCTACCTTACATTTCCTATTCACTTTTACAAAGCATGAAATATTGTTTCCTCACAAAAATATGCATTTGGTTGTATAGCATATCATGGGGTTACGTACATATTCATTTATTTTGCATTCAGCTTGGCGCTTAGCGAATTTCTCTGGCTGGGATGGGAACACTACTCTGTCATTTCTCTTCTTCTATAATAAACTAAATTTAATAATACACTTTCTTTTCCTAGATAGGACATAGGACCATATCTTCCTCTTTGTGGGAGTCTTTGGTGACCATGTTAAAATTAAGTATTGTCCTAAATAAATTTATAGTTAGAGACTATCAAATCTATTTTTTAAGTGGGGCCAAAAAGAGGATGTGGAAGGTGAAAAGAAGGGTAAAAAGGGTGTAATAGTGAGTGAATCAACTTTGGAAAATGGTCATTATTTCAATAGGGTTGAAAGTTTTTTGTGACATAGCAGTTCTACAAGTTTTTCTTTCGGTGAGAGTTTCAGAACTGATTGAAATAGAAATCTCTCCTAACTTTCTATTGTCTATAGGTGCTTTTTCTCTGTTGACTGAATTCATTTCAATCCATTTCCTTGTCTACTTTTTTATGAAGTACAGTGTGTATAATAGCAGACAATATAAACTTGAATATGATATTAAATGAATAACTAAGCTTTGTTGCATGATACAGGAATTGAGAACCAATAGTTCTACTGATTTTGTGCTTCCAGGGGACAATTATCCTTATTGGTTAGCCTATAGAGGGGAAGGTTATTCAGTACCTTTTCAAGTTCCTGAAGATAGTGATTGTCGCATGAAGGGAATGCTGTTGTGTGTTGTTTATTCATCAATCCCTGGAAACATGACAACTCAAAATCTTGATAATGTCTTAATCTTTAATTACACAAAGTGCACCATTCAGATATATAAGCAAGCAACAACAATGTTCTTTAGTGATGAAGATTGGCAGGGTGTAATATCAAATCTAGGACCCGGAGACAACGTGGAGATTTTTGTAGGTGTTGGTGATGGAATCACTGCTAAGAAAACAGCAGTGTATCTGATATATGGTCAGTCAATTACAATGAGAATGGAGTCACTTGGACTGAGTGCACAAGAATCACCTGAGCTGAGTGTGATTCTGTCACCTAAAATGAGTGCACGACCAACCACTGATGTGAAAATGGAGGCGAAGAAACCGAAGAAAAATATGTTTTCAAAAATTAGAAGCATTGTTAGAGTATGTTGTTCATGCTTGGAGTAGAATACGGCACTCCATTGTTATCATTCTGTTGTGTGTAATATATAACTAGAAGGAATTGCTTAAATATAAATTAATTTTAAAACAAAAAAAATAATTATTCTATTGCCTAAATTAAAATTTATTAGTATTTAAATTAGTTTTTATTTTTAATAAAAATTTAAAATGTAATTAAATACTATATTTTTAATAGTTAATGATAAAAAAATTGTTTATTAGAGATAACTTTTTAATTTCATGTTAAGATGTAATTATAAATCATTTTTTACTTTTAATATATTTTCAGGCTAAGTTTGTCCCAATAAAAATAATAAAACTAAAAATCATATTTTTGTTTCTATTCATATTATTAGAGACTTAAATGTTTTGATTCTATTATCTGAATTTTGATACCCATTTTCCAGTAACTAAATTTTGTAAAATGCACACCAATTTTTATGTCTTAATTATAAATTTATAGCATATTTCAAATCAGTACATATAAATTTAATATAATATTAAAATAGTTAATATTAATTTCAAAGTTAACATTTAAAAGTAATATTTTGATTTTATTTCAAAACAAGTTTAAATTAATAATAATAAATTCATAATTTTATTTAAAGTTCAAAACAAAATTAATAATATATATAGAGAAACGCTGTACAAGACAATCTATGATATTGTACAGCTGTAAAAACATACTGGTTGACTACTATATTATTTCATTATGAAGGAATATATAATGGGACAAGGACTAATTCCCCAGCTGGAATTTTCTGCATTTCTACAAACGACTACTTTTCTATTTGGAAACATTTATGTTGTGTTTATATTATGTAGTTTAAGATTACTTTTCTATTCGGAAACATTTATGTTGTGTTTATATTATGTACAGAGTAATTTATTTACTTGGAAAATTTATCATTTTTAAAATAAAATGATTTATTTAGATGAGAAAATTGAAACATATAAATCTTAATATGATATTTCAAATAATTAAAATAATAAAATTTAAAATTTATTGAAAAAAGAAAGAAATTGAAATTCTTTATTCTTTATGTTGAAAAAGTACACAAGAATAAAACTCTGACTTATATTGAACTTCTTTCAGGTTGAGTTGGTATGGACTGAAGGATATATTAAGTCGACCTGTACTATATTGTCGCGTGCCTACTTAGTCTGAGCCAAAGGTTGTGTTTAGCCTATTTGGATCAAAGGTCAAGTTAAGCGGGATTTAATCCAAATGTCGAGTCAAATCAGGTCTAAACTGAAAGTCAAGATGAGACATGTCTAGGTTGAAAGTCGAGTCGAGTCAATTTTAGGACAAAGGTTGTGTGGAGTCACCTTGAACTGAAGGTCGAGTCAAGTAGGTTTAGGTCGAATGTAAAGCCGAGTGAAATTGAGTTGAAGTTTGAGTCAAGGGAACCTGAGCGAAGGTCAAGCTGAGTTGGGCTCAAACCAAATATCAAGTCGAGTCGGATCTAGACCAAAGTTTGAGCCAAATCCACTTAACTGATGTCGAGACGAGTTAGTCAGACTGAAAGTCAAGATGAATCGACATAGATCAAAAGTCGACACAGGATGTTGGTCGACCTAGAATGAAGATCAAGTTAACTCAACTAAGAATAGATGAATCATAGAAGTATTTTTTTAAATAAAATTTTGTCTTAAAAGATAAATTAAATTACTTTATTCAAATAAGAAAATTAAAATCTAAAATATTTTAATTACACCGTTCAAACAAACTCTTTAAAAAATGAGGAGAATTCAATTTTAAATAATTTAAATACCATATATTTTAATTTCTTGAATTTGTTGAAATTCCCATATAAAAACAAGGTTAGGGATGAGGAACAAATAAACCAACATAAAATTAATTACGTTTAGTTATACAAATGCCTTTATCTACAAATTAAATTGTATTATCTTTTGAATGGTGTGACAAGAGAAGTCTAAAATGAAAAAAGTGAATGAAAAATTTTAAGATGGAAAAACATAGCATAGGTTTATCCGCATTATTAGAGTAAAGAAATAGAATAAGAAAAGGGACATAAGTTAAATGAGATTAATTATTTATGGGTTATCGAATGACTGGAGGATCAAATTATTGATTGTATTATGAAAGTGAGTTAAAGGTTATTTACATTTTTTTCACTTAATCTTAGATATAGAAAAGTCATGTTTGTTTATATATCCAAGTTGCGGGATAGAAACACTCATTTGTTTTATGCAATTGAGTTATATTGATTATTTGTCGTCTATGTTAATCTTTTGAAAAAAATTTATTATAATTTTATGTGTGGGCACCACATTATGTTCAACTAAGTTGATACGGATTATGAATCGTATGGTTGATGATGAGTTAGTGATTAACTGCATACTGCCTTTTTAGTAGCTATTGACCATTAGGACAAAGTTAACATATCATATTATATAATCATATTATATAGGCTTAAATATGTTTATTTCGTCTTCATGTTAAGAAGGTGAATTTTTGTTTAGTACCCGATCTTAAAAATAAAGACATTGGGTCCCTATGTTATGAAAAGTGTATGAATAAGGTTTTGTCCATTAAGTCGACAACAACGACATTAAGTCTATGCTGATGTGGTTGTATTTTTTCTCTTCTCTCTTCTGCTGTCCAGTTTTTTCTCTCTCTTGTTCAGCTTTTTCTTTGATGATTTGTTGAACTTGTTCTTTCTTTGTGGACCTTATTCATATATTTTACATAACATAGGAATTCAATGTTTTCATTTTTTTAAAATCGGATACTAAACAGAAATTCATCGGGAACAAAATAAGCATTTAAGCTTATTATATAGGAGTTGAGAATCTATAGATACTTGTACCATAACGGAAAGTAATTTTAGAAAATAGCAAAGAATGAGACGTTTTCTATAAATGTGCATCAAACCATTGACTCCCTGAGTCATGCAAAGAAATATATATCTAATTTATGTAATGTATTATATATGTTTTTTTTTCTTATTTCTTTATAATGATTCATTTAACCACTTGTGATTGATTTTGTTAGTGGTTAGTTTCGTAAGTGAAGAGAATTGAATTCATAATATTTTTTTTCAATGTTCTTGAAAGGAGTTGAACCTATAATTTTTTTTTTCAATTTTTAGGCCAACTTATTTTACAAGTTTGATATATAGTGTTAATTTTTGGAAAAATGCGGTTGGTTTTCCTTGATGCGTTTTATTATGTATGATGCATTTTATTATTTATGCGGCGTTTATTGTGTATTTTTGTACGCAGAGTTCCACATAATTGCAGCAGAATGTATATGCGGGGTTTTTTTATGTATACTACTATTAAAATCAAGTGCAGAGATGAGAATATAGGTGGTACCGATATTTACATCTAATTTCATTCAGAGTCTTATCTTAAGGATAATATAATTATATCTTTATGAGATTTTAGGAGTTTTAGTTACTATATGGGTTTCTTTTTTTTTTCTTGGAAAACTTTAGATTGGCTCATCAAATCTCCATTATTTTTATTTGGCTAGATATATTATATATATATATATAATGATAATAATAGTAATAATAATAATAATTACTATTATTATTATAGTTTTGTTATTTTTAATATATATGTAATTACTTTTTTTATATTATTATAGTATGTATCTATAATGTTTATAGTTGAATATTTTTGTGCATTGTTTTATTTTAAACATGAGATGTTGTTTGGATTGTTTTGGTGAAGTTTTGTGGATTGATTGTAAAATATTTGTTATTAGTGAATGAGTTTATGTATATGATATTATATTCAAATACATTAAATTATAAGATGTGATTACTTGGGATTGTGAATGTGTGAGGGAAAGGTGGTTCACTCTATTAATTTCTAGTGTGAGTTTGAGTGTGTACTCTATCTATAAGATTCTTGGAAATTAGTGAAGAGTAGTCTTCGTATGTAAGACTTTTGGGGAGTAATGAGGAGTGTTCTTCGTCTACAAGACTCTTGGGAAGCAATAGGAATGGTAACTCTACATAGTTATATTAGAGGTAACATTTGCTATGGGTGTTGTAGAAAAACTGACAAAATCACGAACAAATTTTTTCGAGACGTATAGATCACTATTTTTAAGGATTTATCCGCGATGTATTACACAAGTTCCCCAAGATACAATAAGAATTTCTTAAAAATTTTTGAAAATCTCAGAACTAGCAAGGAACTCTAAAGAAAGTAAAAGAGAAAACCCAGGATGTAAAGAGGATAAGAAAATATAAGAAGAAAAGACTAAGAAGATAGTTTAAGGAATAAAATTTTCTTTTTGAGAGGAGAAGAGAAAGCTTTGATTTGATGTGTTTTTTTGGCATGCAGAAAATGCTCTATTTATAGAGTAGAAACTTGGTCAAAACCGTTGCTACAGTAAATAATAAAAATTGGTTGTTGGCACTTGTCAACTTTAATGAAAGAAAAAATTGTACACTTATATAAGAAAATAAAAATTGTTGGCTAGCATTTAAAACTAACATTTCTTTTGCAATGATTATTATTGTATAATAATGGAAAGTGACATGTGTATACTTTGCTAGAAAAGCTCTCGAAAAGAGTGATGGCGAGTAATACCTATGTACCTCGTTGGGGAATCTCTCAAAGAGAGTAATGAAAAATGACACATGTATACTTTGTTAGGAAAACTCGAGGAGAGTAATGGAAAGTGGACCCTATTTGTAAGGCTGGAGGGAACCGACAAAGGTGGTTGCTCTAATGGTGAGTTGTTGTTGGTAAGTTGCATATGATAATTACAAATTGGTTCCTAAGACTAAAGGGACAAACTTAATACTTCACTATAGACTCAACTTTTTATTTTCCTTTTTTTCCCTAGTTTCTCTCATTTACATTTTCTTAAAGGATCGTACCAAATTAATAATAAAAAATAATTCTATATTAATTATATTAGTCATAATAAATCTAATATATTATATTATATATGTATATATATCGTATAATTGTCTCGTCAACAATTGATCGAGCAGTCAACTCCCTCATACCCATAATTGGTTCTCGAAAACCGGATGACTTCTATTAGAGAAACGGTAATTGATCGGTAAGTCACATAATGAGTAATCAAGATTGCAAATTAAGCACGTTTACAACTAAAATATGTTTATCAATTATTGGACCATGATTAAGTCAATGTTAATTGAAAGCTCGTTCTAAAATTATAAATACAAATTTAAGGTAAGAAGATAGATGATCACATTTATCACATTGCTGAGAAATGATTCTGATTATCGAATGATTATTTACTGACTTAAGCATAGAATATCTTTTGCAGATAACCCAGCTAATCTCACAATATAAGGAGTATTGAAGTGAAAACTTAGATTAATAAGGCTAATCTCACACGATATAAGGAGTATTGAAGTGAAAACTTAGATTAATAAGACAGTTTGGAGTTGATTTGAAGTTTGATTTTGAAGACAATTGGCCTCCACCCCATTATTGAAACAATATTATTTTTATTTTAAAGTAAAATTAACTTACATATTAAAAACATATTAATTAATATAATTAGAATGTACACATACTAAAATAATTCCTTAAACTAATAGTTATATTAAAGTTAATATCTTCAAAATTAATTACAATAAATTTTTATACAAAATTAATCAATTTAACTTGTCTTAATAGTATTAATGATTAATAATAATAAACATGATACAAACACGTCCACAACTTGTGTATATGACCTTCCGGTTCACTAAACGGCAACCCCTATCCACTTAAACGACCCCACCCTTCCTTCCCGTTACCACCTTATCCAACTACTATCTCAATCAATGCACCACGTGCCACGCCGATGCAAGCTCGCCTACACCTCGCTCCCACATGGGGAATCACGCTCTCACACGTCAAGGATCCAAGACTTGACCCGAATATAACTGGATATGCCAAGCATCTCACAACAACTACATTCCCTTCATTCGGATCCTACCCGCATATCCCCATTTTAACTTCCCCAGACTTCAAATGAGTCAAATCACAGACAAGATTGCATTAAATCGCAGCAATCATTTTAAATGAAACTGTTCCCACGAATATTCTCGAGAAAATTCCAGCTATTTTTTCGTCTTTAAAAGTAACTTCTACAAACACAAACCACGCTCAAACCCAATCCATCACCGAATCTGGCAATTGATTATTAACTGATCCAAAATTTTCTGGAAAACACAATCCATGGTGGTTTTAGCAAGAAAGAAACGAGTTACTGACCCGTTTGACGACGAAGCCAAAGCGCGTCTAGTCGGCGGCGATCGTCGGCAACTGAGCTACACCAGCAGCGGGAGCGAACATTCCGGTGACGGCGACTCGCCGTGCCTCTCCGAACTCGTGCATGATTTCCTCGAGGACAATGACGGCTCGGATAATAACTCAGCGAGGAACGACTTTGACTCGGAGCGAGTCGACTCGGTCTCCGATTGTTTAGACTCGGTGGATGATCTTCTTATGCTAAGGGAATCCAACGCTTCCGACTCTTACACAAACTTGCTTCTCGCGCACGCTTCGGAGGCCGCGGAGAAGTTCGCGTTTTTGAAGGAACGAAACATTTCGACGTATCTGCGAAACGCCATGTCGTTTTTGCGCGAGAGCGGACACAATGCCGCGATTTGCAAAACGCGGTGGGATTCTTCCGGTGGCACCACGGCGGGTAACTATGAGTTTATCGACGTGGTACGATCAGGACCGTCCACGTGGCATAAGAGGTACTTCGTGGACCTTGATTTCGTGGGCCAGTTCGAGATCGCACGGCCCACGAGTGAGTATCTAGATTTTCTGAGCTACGTGCCGCGAATATTCGTTGGAACTGCAGAGGAATTGAAGCGCACCGTTCGGATCTTGTGCGGTGTTGCGAAGCGTTGTTTTAGGAAACGGGGGTTAACTGTGCCTCCGTGGAGAAAAACCGGTACATGCAGAACAAGTGGTTTGGTCCGTATCGGAGGACCACGAACCCGGTTCAGGGAAACCCGGTTCCCGCTGTCGTCTCTGTGATGGGTGGTGCCAAATGTAGGTTCGTGGGCTTTGACGACTCTGTTTCTGAGGCCAGACGCGGCGGCGTGGTTGTCCGTACGAGATGATTGATTTTTTTTTAAGCTTTTATTTTATTTTTTATTTTAGTTTAATATAGGTGTTGCATATGAGAGATTTTATAAAAAGGAACTATGGGTTGTTGAGAAATATTATTGGGCATAAATAATCGAACTTAAATGCGGCAAATGAACGATGTTGTTTATTCTATGCGGCGAATAGGATGGTGTTGTTTTACAGGATCATCGGACCATACAGAGTGTAACGATAATTGAAAAAAATAAACACGAATGTTTTGGATAATGAATGGTTTGGATAATGAATTCAAAAGGGACCACCCCTGAATTTTTAAAGAGAAATATAAATTTGAAATTTAGTAAATTAAAGGCATAATACCCAATTTTGTCCTCACTTTGGTTCGGAAATCTCAAGTTAGTCCCTTTCTAGAAATGTGAGTGCAATGGATCCTTACTTGTAATTTTTTGAGTCTAATGAGTCCCTTCCGTTAAATAGAAAGAAACGGAGTTAGTGGGCTGATGATGTGGCAGTACTTATTGATTACGTGTCAAAAATGTGCTTACATGTGTTGGTTAATTAGGAAATAAATTAGGGAAGAAAGGATTTTATTCAGAAATTGGGGAGGATGAGACCTACCGCGCGACGCCAACCCAAGGACTCTTTCCTTCCTCCACCGCCACCCACTCCAGTCGACTTCCACCGCCGCCAGTACCCCTCCCGCGACTCCGACGTCAGCAGCCGCCCCTCATCCGTTGGCGTCGGCGGACGCCCCACTCTCGATTTCTACAAAGACCGCCAGTTCCAGCAAACGGTAGTTTCCACCATCAACTCCTTCCTCTCCTCGCACAATTTCCCAATCACCTTCAAAACAACCTTCCCCTCTGCCAAAGACATCCTCGAAACCCTAAAAGAGAGATACTACATACAGTGGTGGCCTTTACTAGCTGCAATATGCAAGGGATCAAATCCCGATCAGTTCTTCTTGGAAACAGTCTGAGCAGTGGAATGGTTGAGAAGCTCCTTCACGACATGGAGATGACCCTTTTCAGCTGCAGTGAACAAAGGGGTCTCACCGAGCTCGTTCTCTTCGTTGACGAGGCAAGCTCGCACTTCCGCAATCTCGATGTCGAGATCGTCGTCGTCGCCGTCGCCGAGAGTTCCCATAACCTGAGATTCGACGTCGAGAAGGATCTGTCTCACGGCGCCGACGTCGCCCCTCTGTGCCGCCAGGTGCAGCTCCGTGTCGTTATGCCGCCCCGTCACTTGCTTCACGTACTTCTTCCTCCCCGTCTGGTCGATGCGCTTCCCCGAGTTCGAAAGCACCAGCGCCGGAGCTGTCGATGAGGACGGCGACGGCGACGGTGACGGCGATATCTCAGAAAGTGGATTCTGAAAGGCTGATGCTGGGATCGGCGATGGGGGGTCCTTTTCTCCTTGCCCGTCAGCTCCCGTTCCTGATACAAGCAAAAGGGTGATCGAAAAATGAAAAATTTAGAAGAGTGAAGAAATATAGAAAGAGAGAGAGAGAGGGAGAACCTGTTTGGTTTGGGTGAGAGGCCATTGAGATGGTGGAAGAAGGAACAGAGGAGAGGCCATTGGATTGTTATGATTTCAAGATATTGAGAATCTTAAAGGAAAGGAAGATGGGTGGAAGGAAAGTGGAGAAACAGACTCAGAAACACGAAACTTCAGAGAAACACACGCATTCGGAGGAAGACACTTTGGACTTTTGACACGTAATCAATAAGTACTGCCACATCATCAGCCCACTAACTCCGTTTCCTTCTATTTAACGGAAGGGACTCATTAGACTCAAAAAATTACAAGTAAGGATCCATTGCACTCACATTTCTAGAAAGGGACTAACTTGAGATTTCCGAACCAAAGTGAGGACAAAATTGGGTATTATGCCTAAATTAAATTAGAGATAAGTACATCTTGTTCATTAAAATAAAAAATTAAACAATAAATTGAATTAAATTAGGAATGAGTATACTTGGTCCATGAAATTAATACGTTGTTGACTCAAATCTTTTCTTATTAAAGCGCAGATAATGTTGTCACGTGTTTAGACAATGGGATACACCGAAATGAGTGTGCATGTGATAGGTTTTAGCATATGGTGTTTCTTGCTATAGGAAAGGGACAGTTGGCTTGAACAAACAGGGTGTCCTGGAACCAATACTTTTAATTATTTGTTTTTTATGGTGTAAAGAAAGTGGGAAATCGAAGAAAAATAATACATAGAAAAAGAGATGATTAGAACAAATTGAATAGGACAGAAAAAAATATTAAAAAAGTTTGAATGAACAGGTTTGATTTAAGAGAAAAAGAAAATAAGAATTATTATGAAATGATTATTATGTTTTAATTGTAAAACCAAAGTAAATTTAAAAATAATGACTTTTCAAAAATTGTGTTTATATGATAATTATGCTATGTTTGTATTTGATTATGATATATATGTATAATTAATTGTGGTTTATACAAAAGTTAATTATGTAGATCTTAGATTAATGTGGTCTTAGATAACCATTCATAATGGATTAAGTGGGTATCTTACGTACTAAGATCAAGATTTTGTAATTATCTAATCATTTAGGCATACAATTGAAGATAAAACGATATAAAGCATATAAAAATAGAAAGTCACGGACTAAAGGTATGTAGCTTGTTTTATGTGATGGAGTAGAACACTTGAAGGATAAAATAATAACTAATATATTAAAACAACATCCATAACAATAGTGTTTAACGCATACTAGAAAATTCATAAAGGTTTTAAGATAACATATACCACAATAAAGAAAACATTTTATTTAAAAGTTTAATATCGTCATATTTATTTTGTTATCAAATTGTAAATCTTCTTTCTACTCCACAAACTCTTACCTCTTGTTACTCGTACTTCAAATTTTTTTTGTTTTTTATTGAATGGTAAGGTTTTTATAAAAAAATTTTCAACATTCAAGTGGTGCTTTAGTCAAAAAATCTAGTTAAATTTGAATTAATATAAAAATAAGTTAAAATTTGATTAAAATAATATTTATAAGGTGTTTTCGTCATCATGGGTCTTCACTAAAATGAGCCTCAATGGGTCCATTGGCCTATAGGTCCAATGACTAGCTTACTTGCAGCGAACTACAACCATTTTTGACTAGGTTATCTAATATGAAATGTCTTTGTTAGGCTGGAGTAAGTACTAGTAATGAGGAGCATGCTTATTAGAGGATCGATGTAGCCTTTAGTTTAGGAAACATAATATTCGGTATTTGGTTATTGGCACGCGCTATGCAATATTGAACTTACTCATTTGGGAGTGCAGTCATCGGTATTCAATATATAGTTCATCAATTGCAGAGTATTCGATGATCTTCCATATAATTGTATTGGCTACAAGGTAGTAGTGTAAATATTTGGTAGACAATATCCTATCGATGTGTTAAGTAACTATTTCAGGAATATAGTTGATAAGGTCAAAGGATTTACGACCACATATAGTACATCTTTCATTTACTTCAATATATTTTACATATACATTTTGTATTTTAGTCTAATACATTTTAAAGATCTTTAAATCAAATCATTGTTTTTCTCAAGGATTTTCATTCAATATATTTTGAGTGAACCAAATTAATTCGATGTGAATTTTTTATCAATTAGACTAACAAATAGTTGTTTTTTTGTCTAACGTAGAGTGTGTTGTTTTAAGGTTCGACAATAAAGATAAAATTGATGTATAAACCGCTTATGTGTAGATTAATTTCACAAGTATATTCAACTCACTTAATTCACTTTTAATGTGGATTTCAATCAAGAATTCATGCATTTCTTTCCAACAATCATATATATATATATTATCTTTATTTTACATTTATCTTTTATCTTTATTTAGTTTATTATTATTTCTTATTTGTATTTTTGGACTTAGCCCATATTTCTTCTATTATAAATACATGACTCTATGTGTATATTCAAC